>NW_026553901.1:0-5368 GCF_027596085.1 Anoplopoma fimbria | reverse complement strand
GAACTTTAAACTGGTGCTGGACATTTTCTATTTAATGATGACCATATGACATACATAAGTAATCAAGACCAACAGCAGAGGACTGGCCTATTCCTATATCGTAATTCTTAATGCTTTTCATTGGTGCCACCAAGTCAGATTCTGCACAAATCAGAACAAAAGCTGCTCCGTTTGTTTAGGGTGAATGAGTTTAGCATAGGTTTTACATGCCACCCACATGCATAGGCTCAAATATTGACTACATGCATTGTAGTAAACTGAGTGTACAGGTAGGTTTATTCCAGTTTGTTGTTCAATGTTGGTCTCTATCAAAAGTGCTAAAATGTTACTGATCATTACATTAGTAGCTACCAATTTAGTATAATAATATGGACAGAAAACCCCAATATAATGCTACAGCCTTTTAAAAATCAAAATGATGGGCCTGAAATTGACTCCATCCTGCCAAACTATTTTGACGCCAGACACACGTGTTAGCGTCAACCCTGCAGTGTGCTGTCACTTTAACGTTATGGAAAGATAGTTGTTCTGAGTGAACAATGAAAAGGTTGTTGCATCCTGTGTTGACTTTTTAACATTTAACCAAGGTATAGTCTTTCTTCAACCTTAACCAGTAGCTTTGAATTACATTATCATAACCATAAAAAAGACATGAATATTTACACTGCTGGCAAAGGTTTGAATCGCCAAAAGCTTGATTATACAGTGATGGCTGAAAGCACTCCTTGACAAATAAGTTTATTGAAGTGTTTGTACATTAGGAACAGATCACTGTACAAGGGTTCATCCAGACTGATAATTCAAAGTGCAAAAACAGACAAAGATTTGTCAGAGCACCAGTTCAAAAGGAATGGCTGAATCACTAGTCTCTGGTAAAAACAAAGGTCATAGCATAGCAAAATGTGTGCAGATTTAAATAGGAATAGGCTCCTGTTTCAGTGGAAAATGCACAATGATGCCTATAAGAGGATGGAATTAACAGGCTTAATTTTGCCCAGAAAAGCCATGTTAAAACTTTGTTGTAGTAATAGAAGGTTAGCAAGTGTAGGAATAGCACTATTAGAATTGATCAGGGAATTTCAGCTGAACATACTATGGACTGAGAAATTACATTTCAGACCTATTCAATCTAATCGGGCTGTGACTGCAAAAAAAGAATTCTGTTAAAAAATAAAATATTTCGAGCCAAGTACGTTCAATAATGATATCAAGTCACCCTATTTAGAACTGGATAACAAATCCAAAAGCTAAGGGTAGTTGAGGGTAAAATGGGTCCAACAGTATTCTCCCGTGTCATGCAACACTGTGGGATTGATTACATTTAAGTTTTAACAATTGTATTTATTATACTTTTTGAGGCTAAAAATATATGTTTCAAATGTAAGTAATAAGTCATTGTAATTTATTTATCTATTTTGTTTTCCTTTTTTCCCTTCTTAATTCTGACTTTAGCTTCATCCAAGCTTTTATGAATTAGATAATTAGATGTTTTTGTTCCTTTGTTAAACTTGTTGGAAATAAGAAACAACAAACCAACTAATGGCTGTTTGATTAACCTGATGATCCTTTGAGGATATGTCAGATCAAACTTGATAAATGGCTGATAAAACCTGGCATCCAGACATTGTAATGTGTGTTTGGATACCACCTCCAAGTTAGAGCCGTATTCAGATAGTAGAGCATCAACCTCATTAAATATACTTTTTGTTATAAGTTATTTTCAGATATAAGGGGATCATTTTGAATAGTTGGGTCTTGAATATGTCTTTTGACTATATGATATATTGGTAGTGTATCCTACATTTAACATTGTAAAGGTCTAATCTTTGCTTTTACCTTGCAGGTCTTCATTCCATGTCTTGTTTCTGAATACTTATTGTAAACTTAAAATGATGATTGCTAATTTGACAGGGATGAGAAGCTTCTTGATCCTTGGATTCCCTGGACTTTCTCCAAAGCATTACGGACCTGTGTCAGCTCTGCTTTTTTTTCATCTACCTAGCTATTGCAATAGAAAATATTTTCATTTTGACATTTGTGATCTTTGAGAAGTCTCTGCAAAAACCAACATATCTGGTCTTTTGTCACCTGGCTCTGAATGACTTAACATTTGGCACTGACTCTCCCCAGGATAATATCAAAATACTGGTTTGGTGATAGCATTATTTCATTTTATGGGTGCTTTACACAGATGTTCTTTGTTCATTATTTAGGATCAAATAACTTCGTTCATGTTGTTGGTAATGACTCTCGACCGCTTTATTTGCAATATGTATTCCACTGCGTTATCTGTCTAATGACAAACAACATCATATCTGTGCTCTGTGGGTTTGCTTGGTTCATCCCTCTGCCTTTGGTGGTAGCCCTATTACACTCCATGCCCTCACTTTACCTTTCTGTAAATCAAATATCATTGCTCAGTGCTACTGTGACCACATTTCTATAACAAGTCAGGCTTGTGGTGAGAATGTTAAAATTGTACAGGTCACTACTCTCTGCATGGCCATGGTTTGTCTATTGCTTCCTCTTGCATTCATCGTGTTTTCTTACATCTCTATCCTTGTGGTTATTTTGAAAATGTCCAATGCTGCAGGTCGCAAGAGGACCTTATCAACTTGTACCCTACAAATATTCATCACTTGCCTCTTTTACCTTCCCAGGTGTTTTGTTTATGTATCTAATACTGTTGGATTTTCTTTCAGTTTAGATGTGCGTATTTTCTGATATTGTGGTACAGTCTTCTCCTGCTGCTGTTAATCCTATCATATATTGTTTTAAGACTCAAGCCATTAAGCAGATGTTAAAGAAGAGGCTGAGGAAAACTAAAATTGGAACTAAGATACAACTTTCATATTAATGACTTTACCTAAAATTATCAGTATGTATTGGTTTCAAACAGGGACCATTTCATTCACTGCTTGCTTTGTCCAAATGTACTTTGTTCACTATCTTGGCACAGTGAATTCCTATATTCTCTTCCTAATGGCTTTAGATAGGTATGTGGCGATCTGCCATCCTCTCAAATATCCCATTGTTCTTAAAAACTCCAATATCCAAATTCTCAGTATTACAGCATGGATTATTGCCAAGGCAGGCCCTTTAATGTTAGTTATTAGGGCATACCCTCTCCCGTACTGTTCCTCAAACATTATCAACCACTGCTTCTGTGATCATATTGGTATAACAACCCTAGCATGCGTTAACAGGGCCCCTTATGCTCTTCCTGCTTTAATTTTTGCAATGTTTGTCTTACTGGGACCTCTGGCATTCATAGTGTTCTCATATAGCGCTATAATTATAGCAGTAGTTAGGATTGCAAATGCACAAGGTCGCATTAAATCTCTGTCAACTAGCAGTACTCAGCTGATTATAATCTCACTCTATTATTTGCCCAGATGTTTTGTGTATTTAGCCAATCATGCTGGCATAAAATTTAGTTCTGAGGTGCGAATAGTAATAATCATGGTTTATAGCCTTATCCCTCCAATGATTAATCCAATTATATATTGCTTAAGGGCTAAAGACATGAGAGAAAGCTTGTTGAAGAAAGTCAACGGATGCATCTTTCCAAAAAAAGCACAAGTTTCAGCTATTAGCAGCTGATAAACCAATGCATTTATCAATGCTTTCTTCATATTTAGCCTTCTCTATTTGTGATGACTGGAAAGTTTCATAAAAACACTGATTGGAACAAATTAAAAAGCCAAAGCTGTCACAATGTTAACCATGTCATTTTGGATACAGCTTAAAATGGGTTTTGCTAAAAGTCTTCTAGCCTGCAACATTATTTTTGTCTAAAAGGAGGTCAAAAGTGTTTATACAGAACGACGGAATATATCTATTGTTTTATTCTGACCTATAATTGATCTGGCAATGTCTCACACTATTTCCTGTTCATGCAGTTGCTGCCAGGCCCAAAAGATATGACAAGATATGACTAAAAAAACATATTGCAATTTTGACAAACTGACAAGGGAACACAGGAAGTGAACCGGTTTAAGTGATAAGTGACTGATGAAGGAAGTGAGAACAGGTGAGCAGGTGAATGATGAATTCTGGTGGAAAAGCCTGAGGGCATCTGGTGGACAGCAAGGGATAGGCAATTCCTGGTTTTGAGGAAGTGGGAATGTGGATAAAGAGGTGGACAGAGAGGCAGAATGCCACAACCTTAAACAATAAAAAAAAAAGACAGCACCACTAAAGGTCAACTGATCAAAGACTTTGCTTTGCTTCATCTCACCTCTGTCACCTCATACCTGAAAAAAAAGTTTCTCTTGAACTTGATGCGAAACATGTGTATGGCCAGTTAACTGTTGTGATTCACCTCTATGTTCTGTGTCTCACTGAGAGGAAATCAATCATCAGTCTGTATTAATTATCCAAAAAGCATAAAAGAAAAACAAACTAAAGTCGCCGGCCACTTTCTCACACTGTGAATATTTTAACAAACATCCTGCTATATGTCTCATAGAATGTGGCAACCGCAGTGCACAACATTCACCAGCCAAAAGTTTTATTCTATTGGGAGAGGTGAATAACGTAATACAACACCTACTGAGTGGCCAAATATGTTGTTACATCATTCACTAAGGAGCATTTATACTGTGCCGTAAAGACTTCAGCCTGGAGTGAGATGACTCAGGATTGGGGAACAGCTAGATCATAAAGACTACCTCTAGATAATGTCTGAAGGATGATCAATAGTTAATTACAATTTTTTACAAGAGAGCATTTCCCCCAACATTTTAACACTTTTAAATCATAATGATTAATACAAACATAACAGCAATCAAAGATTTCATAATACTTGGATTTCCAGGACTTGACCCAACATATTATGCACCTGTCTCAACTCTTCTTTTCTTTACCTACTTAGTTATTGTAGTTGGAAATATTTTTATTCTAATTGTTGTTGGGGTTGAGAGGCAGCTTTATAAACCAACATATCTGATTTTCTGTCATCTGGCAATGAATGATTTGTTATTCGGGACAGTGACCTTACCAAAAATGATATCCAGATACTGGTGGGTTGACAAATTTATATCTTTTGATGCCTGCTTCACTCAGATGTACTTTGTTCATTCCTTAGGAGCAATTCATTCTCTCCTTCTGCTGATTATGGCCCTTGATCGTTTATTGCGTGTGTTTTCCATTGAAATATCCTGTTCTAATAACAAACAAGATTGTTTCTATGGCTTGTGGGTTTTCGTGGATTGGGACATTTCTTAGGATGTTGGCAGTTGTATTTCATGCTCTGACTTTGACTTATTGTAATTCTAACATCATTGTGCAATGCATGTGACCACATATCAATTACAAGCCTGGCGGTGGAGATATAGAATATGTTAAGACTGTTGCTGTAAGTCTT
>NW_026553900.1:0-2417 GCF_027596085.1 Anoplopoma fimbria | reverse complement strand
GATTTCATGAAAACATGATACTTTCATCACTTTTAGATGCATTTACAGCTTTTCTGCTGCAAAAAGACGTTTCAGCCTTAAAATACCCCAAAAGTGTCTTTTCTGACAGGAAACCATACTTTACATGAGTTTCTACAAGTAAGGGCCTCTGGACTCATGATAACAAGTTTCCTTGTGATTTCATGAAAACTTGATACTTCCATCACTTTTAGATGCATTTACAAGCTTTTCTGCTGACAAAAGACGTTTCAGCCTTAAAATACCCCAAAAGTGTCTTTTCTGACAGGAAACCATACTTTACATGAGTTTCTTCATGTAAGGGCCTCTGGACTCATAATAACAAGTTTCCTTGTGATTTCATGAAAACATGATACTTTCCTCACTTTTAGAGATGCATTTACAGCTTTTCTGCTGCCAAAAGACGTTTCAGCCTTTAACACCCAAAAGTGTCTTTTCTGACAGGAAACCATACTTTTACATGAGTTTCTACAAGTAAGGGCCCTTGACTCATAATAACAAGTTTCCTTGTGATTTCTTATGTGAAAACATGATACTTCCATCACTTTTAGATGCATTTACAGCTTTTCTGCTGACAAAAGACGTTTCAGCCTTAAAATACCCCAAAAGTGTATTTTCTGACAGGAAAACCATACCAAAGTGTCTACAGGTTCATACTTTACATGAGTTTCTTCAAGCAAGGGCCTCTTGGACTCATAATAACAAGTTTCCTTGTGTTTTCAAGTTTCATGATACTTTCATCACTTTTAGATGCATTTACAGCTTTTCTGCTGCAAAAAGATGTTTCAGCCTTAAAATACCCCAAAAGTGTCTTTTCTGACAGGAAACCATACTTTACATGAGTTTCTTCATAGTGTGTTCTCATAATAACATGCTGCCTTGTGATTTCATGAAAACATGATACTTTCATCACTTTTTTAGATGCATTTACAGCTTTTCTGCTACAAAAAGACGTTTCAGCCTTAAAATACCCCAAAAGTGTCTTTTCTGACAGGAAACCATACTTTACATGAGTTTCTTCATGGTGTGTTCTCATAATAACACGTTTCCTTGTGATTTCATGAAAACATGATACTTTCATCACTTTTGATGCATTTACAGCTTTTCTGTTGCAAAAAGACGTTTCAGCCTTAAAATACCCCAAAAGTGTCTTTCTGACAGGAAACCATACTTTACATGAGTTTCTTCAAGTAAGGGCCTCTGACTCATAATAACAAGTTTCCTTTGTGTTTTCATGAAAACATGATACTTTCATCTTTTAGATGCATTTACAGCTTTTCTGCTGCAAAAAGACGTTTCAGCCTTAAAATACCCCAAAAGTGTCTTTTCTGACAGGAAACCATACTTTACATGAGTTTCTTCATGGTGTGTTCTCATAATAACACGTTTCCTTGTGATTTCATGAAAACATGATACTTATCACTTTTAGATGCATTTCATAGCTTTTCTGCTGCAAAAAGACGTTTCAGCCTTAAAATACCCCAAAGTGTCTTTTCTGACAGGAAACCATACTTTACATGAGTTTCTTCATGGTGTGTTCTCATAATAACACGTTTCCTTGTGATTTCATGAAAACATGATACTTTCATCACTTTTGAATGCATTTACAGCTTTTCTGCTGCAAAAAGACGTTTCAGCCTTAAAATACCCCAAAAGTGTATTTTCTGACAGGAAACCATACTTTACATGAGTTTCTTCAAGTAAGGGCCTCTGGACTCATAATAACAAGTTTCCTTTGTTTTCATGAAAACATGATACTTTCATCACTTTTAGATGCATTTACAGCTTTTCTGCTGCAAAAAGACGTTTCAGCCTTAAAATACCCCAAAAGTGTCTTTTCTGACAGGAAACCATACTTTACATGAGTTTCTTCAAGTAAGGGCCTCTGGACTCATAATAACAAGTTTCCTTGTGTTTTCATGAAAACATGATACTTTCATCACTTTTAGATGCATTTACAGCTTTTCTGCTGCAAAAAGACGTTTCAGCCTTAAAATACCCCAAAAGTGTCTTTTCTGACAGGAAACCATACTTTATATGAGTTTCTTCATGTAAGGGCCTCTGGACTCATAATAACAAGTTTACTTGTGTTTTCATGAAAACATGCTACTTTCATCACTTTTAGATGCATTTACAGCTTTTCTGCTGCAAAAAGACGTTTCAGCCTTAAAATACCCCAAAAGTGTCTTTTCTGACAGGAAACCATACTTTACATGAGTTTCTACAAGTAAGGGCCCCTGGACTCATAATAACAAGTTTCCTTGTGTTTTCATGAAAACATGATACTTTCATCACTTTTAGATGCATTTACAGCTTTTCTGCTGCAAAAAGACGTTTCAGCCTTAAAATACCCCAAAAGTGTCTTTTCTGACAGGAAACCATACTTTACATGAGTTTCT
>NW_026553899.1:0-3133 GCF_027596085.1 Anoplopoma fimbria | reverse complement strand
TCTGGGAAACTAGAGGAGGCGTCCCCGGTAGAATCCCGGTGACCGGGAAATAGGTTCCGACGATCACCCGCATTGCATGCCGGGTAGATTTTATTTATTTATTTATTTTTTAATTTTAATTTTTTTTTTTTAATTTTAATTTTTTTTTTTTTTTTAATTCAATAACTTTATTGAGACATTTGTTCATACATATAAAACACAATATATTTATATATATATATATATATATATATATGTATATATTTACATTTTCAAGTTCTTATTTTTAAGATCTTAAGTTGATGCCACGAAGGCTGAAACATCATCTATTATCTTTATTTAATGTTTTATTCTATTCATTTAATGTTTCATTATCTTTATTAAATGTTATATTCTCTTTATTTAATGTTTCATTCTCTTTATTTAATGTTTTATTATCTTCATTTAATGTTTTATTCTCTTTGTTTAATGTTTTAATATCTTTATTTAATGTTTATTCTATTTAAATGTTTCATTCTCTTTATTTAATGTTTTAATATCTTTATCTTTATTTAATGTTTTATTATCTTTATTTAATGCGTTTGTCACAGTCGCGGTGCAGTGACGTCACGTCATGATGTTTTCACGGATGTTTATCTGGACGGCTCATCCTCCTGTATACCGGTGTGCCGGATTACCGGTGTTTTTCACGGTACCGGTACCGGTGGACCGGCCAGCTCAACCTCCAGCCAGTCTTTTAGCACACTAAAACGCGTAAAATGACCTCCAGCAGCCCAGGAGGAAAAAAATAGCAGGCGCTTTCCGGAGGATTTTAGTGCTGAAATCCGGCTGAATCTGTCTTTTAAGGCAGTGAAACGGCGTAAAATGACCGGCATCACAGCGTCAAAACACCCGCAGCAGAGTGCTCCAAGTCAATAAACTCTGGGAGTGACAGCATCTTTTCACACTAAAAACGGCGTAAAATGAACCGACACAACCATGCTGCTCCATCCGCCTAAAAATGACCGCGACCGCCAGCTGAAAACGTCCGTAAAAGAGAGCATGAAGTGGCTAAACAGTGGTGCCATCAGCCTGTCTCTCCATGCTGCTGAATCCGCGTGAAAATGACCGCGACCGCGGGCTGAAACCAGGAAGGATAGCATAGCTAGAGGAGGTTATAGCCGTCCGGGAGCTAATGTTTCGTCCTTTAGAATCCCGGTGACCGGAAATAGGTTCAGCGATCACCGCGTTGCATGCCAGGTAGTTTTTATTTTATTTTATTTTTTAAATTCAATAACTTTCTTGAGACATTTGTTCATACATATAAACGAAAGATCATTATCTTTATTTAATGTTTCGCGTTTGTCACAGTCGCGGTGCAGTGACGTCACGTCATGATGTTTTCACGGATGTTTATCTGGACGGCTCATCCTCCTGTATACCGGTGTGCCGGATTACCGGTGTTTTCACGGTACCGGTACCGGTGGACCGGCCCGCTCAACCTCCAGCGGTCTTTTAGCACACTAAAACGGCGTAAAATGACCTCCAGCAGCCCAGGGAGGAAAAAATAGCAGGCGCTTTCCGGAGGATTTTAGCAGTGAAAGCGGCGTAAAATGACCGGCATCACAGCGTCAAAACACCCGCAGCAGAGTGCTCCAAGTCAGGGTAAACTCTGGGAGTGACAGCGGGTCTTTTAGCACACTAAAACGGCGTAAAATGAACCGAAACAACCATGCTGCTCCATCCGCCTAAAAAATTACCGCGACCGCCGGCTGAAAACGTCCGTAAAAGAGAGCATGAAGTGGCTAAACAGTGGTGCCATCAGCCTGTCTCTCCATGCTGCTGAATCCGCGTGAAAATGACCGCGACCGCGGGCTGAAAACGGAAGGATAGCATAGCTAGAGGAGGTTGAGCCGTCCGGGAGCTAGAGGAGCCGTCCCGGTAGAATCCCGGTGACCGGGAAATAGGTTCCGGCGATCACCGCGGATTGCATGCCGGGTAGTTTTTATTTTATTTTATTTTTTTAAATTCAATAACTTTCTTGAGACATTTGTTCATACATTAGAATCCGGTGACCGGGAAATAGGTTCCGGCGATCACCGCGCATTGCATGCGGGTAGATTTTATTTATTTATTTATTTTTTAATTTTAATTTTTAATTTTTTTTTTTTTTTTAATTTTTAATTTTTTTAATTCAACACGGATGTTTATCTGGACGGCTCATCCTCCTGTATACCGGTGTGCCGGATTACGGTGTTTTTCACGGTACCGGTACCGGTGGACCGGCCGGCTCAACCTCCAGCCGGTCTTTTAGCACACTAAAACGGCGTAAAATGACCTCCAGCAGCCCAGGGAGGAAAAAATAGCAGGCGCTTTCCGGAGGATTTTAGTGCTGAAATCCGGCTGAATCTGTCTTTTAAGGCAGTGAAATCGGCGTAAAATGACCGGCATCACAGCGTCAAAACACCCGCAGCAGAGTGCTCCAAGTCAGGGTAAACTCTGGGAGTGACAGCGGGTCTTTTAGCACACTAAAACGGCGTAAAATGAACCGAAACAACCATGCTGCTCCATCCGCCTAAAAAATGACCGCGACCGCCAGCTGAAAACGTCCGTAAAAGAGAGCATGAAGTGGCTAAACAGTGGTGCCATCAGCCTGTCTCTCCATGCTGCTGAATCCGCGTGAAAATGACCGCGACCGCGGGCTGAAAACGGAAGGATAGCATAGCTAGAGGAGGTTGAGCCGTCCGGGAGCTAGAGGAGCCGTCCCGGTAGAATCCCGGTGACCGGGAAATAGGTTCAGCGATCACCGCGATCTGTCTTTTAAGGCAGTGAAACGGCGTAAAATGACCGGCATCACAGCGTCAAAACACCCGCAGCAGAGTGCTCCAAGTCAGGGTAAACTCTGGGAGTGACAGCGGG
Organism: Anoplopoma fimbria; assembly: GCF_027596085.1. NCBI lineage: Eukaryota > Metazoa > Chordata > Actinopteri > Perciformes > Anoplopomatidae > Anoplopoma > Anoplopoma fimbria. The sequence continues at coordinate 256 of NW_026553899.1, read as the reverse complement.
TCTTTTAGCACACTAAAACGGCGTAAAATGAACCGAAACAACCATGCTGCTCCATCCGCCTAAAAAATGACCGCGACCGCCAGCTGAAAACGTCCGTAAAAGAGAGCATGAAGTGGCTAAACAGTGGTGCCATCAGCCTGTCTCTCCATGCTGCTGAATCCGCGTGAAAATGACCGCGACCGCGGGCTGAAAACGGAAGGATAGCATAGCTAGAGGAGGTTGAGCCGTCCGGGAGCTAGAGGAGCCGTCCGGTAGA
>NW_026553898.1:15000-43495 GCF_027596085.1 Anoplopoma fimbria | reverse complement strand
TTAAACACTTAAAATAGGCCTGATTTTAGTTTATTAGCCTATTAATAAGTACAAATGTGAAAACTATTGTAAGGTTCTAAAGGGCAACAATCGTCTTTGTGATGTTGCAAAGTGGGAACTGCTGTTACACTAACTGAGTAAATACAGAAAGAATTCTTGACATTCATTTGTTCATAAAAAGGGTGCAACAGACAAATCCATTACAATATGTTTACACAAAATGAACAAAAAATATACAAAACGAAATGAGATTAAACTGCTTTAATGGATTTAGCTCTATTTAAGAAGTGACAAATCAGAGTGCCAGGCTTATCTTGTGTATTCCCTCGCATTAAGGTGATTTGCAGTATTACACTAACATCTGGTGGTTTGTATTATTCTTTTCAACACATGGAGAGGTTTAAGCTGTAAATCATATGTGCATGTGTGATTAAAGTCTGCCAACATCCTGACTGTAACTGTATACGCATGTATAGCTCCTCCCTTGGCTATATAACTGTAGTTAAACTGGACCTCCATCAGACTACTCCCCACTGCATCTTCTGGCTCCACAACCCCACTCCTGAACACGGGGAGGAGGATGCTGGCGAGCAGCGTTATAGTCACCAACATGTCTCTGTGGATTATTTTCCTCTTCATCTCCGATGTGTGCGCCCGGAAGCAGCGAGCTGATGGGGATGAGGATGAGTTGTGGTCGCAGAGTGTTTCCAAAGCGACGTGTTCGTCACGATGCCTCAGTCTGCACAGCGGAGCGTCCTCTCCGGTGCAGGTAAGGATGCAGAGGGATGCCCCGGGAAAGTAGACTGTTTCAGCAATAAAGTTACTCTATCATGGCGACTTATTGTGTTTAGCATAAAATATATCGTGACCTACTCTGAACTTATTCCAACTATAATAATAAGCACGTTTGAGGGCCAAGAAATAAATGACTTCAAAAGTACATTTAGACAAATAAAAGGACCATACTGACCAGAACCATCTTCTGTTTTACTTAATAACAAATTACATGAACTTTATTGACTTTTTCCATAATAACACCTAGTGTTTTGGACGTCTGACTGCGATTTTTACCTTTTTGGCAGCAAATATTGGTTCCCATTCTTTTGAATAAAAAGTCTTTCCTCTACCTCTAGAGACATGAAGCTCACAATAATTTGGAAATCACAATAAACAGGATATGTTACTGTTCTGTAGCTTATTGGGATTATTTTCAGATAAATGACAATGCCATTGTAATTACATTTAAAGCAGACACAATGTTTACTGTGACAGTTTGATCTCTGCAATTTGTTTTTTTATACTGTAGTGAATTGAATTAAACCAGTGTCTGACTAGAAGGAAGTGATGTACGGGTTTGACAATAGTTAGTGGTATAAAAGCCATTGTTAATTTGAATAAACAGACACAAAATCACCAGTAAAGCATTGGTAGGGTGGTGGTCCTTTAATTGTTTTTTCTTTCATTTCAGCCTTAAAATACCCCCAGAACACTACACTCACCCACCATTAAGACATTGTGATAGTTATTAATTCAGTTAACTCCCTTTAAATTGTATTTCACCCTCTACACTGCCAGAAATACAATTCCGGTTGAGACACACTTTCTATATTAATTTTGTTTTCACAGCTTAGCATAGTAAATATGATTTAAATCCCTTGAGTCTAAGGCTATTAAATACCCACCATGTGATAATAAATTATTATCATTATTGATTATATATTATTGATTATAGAATGCAACATTTGTTTTGAAAAATCCCCATAATGTGTGTTTTGGTGAGTGACTACCTAAAAGAGCCTCCCTGAAGTTGAATCTACATTGATCAGTGTTTTGGCAGAAATATGAATATTAAATATTACACAAAATCTACAATGTCAGTATATTAATATCTTTTAAAAAATGGTATTCAATCATTTATTTCATTTCTAAAATAATGTTAGTACTAAACTGTAAAATAAAGCTAAATGTAATACATTTTAGACATAAACCTTTACTAAAATGTTTTGACCAACAGGGACCAGAGCAGACCATGAGGCTTGTTAACCTGATTATATTATTCATACAGATCTCTCCTCCTCTGTCAGTAACTGTCTCTCCACACACAGATAATACAGCGAGTCTCCTTTATGCTTCAGGCTCACAGTGATGGCGACAGCGTTCCAGAAGACTCACTTAAAGCAATGAGAACTGCACACAATGATGGCCCAGTCCACAGACAAGACAATCAGACCTAGTTATGAATGCATGTGCTGCTGTCCTCATATTGTTTGCCTTTTATCTCTACCAAACTAAGTCTACTACAGTTGGTACCTCCTCCAGATTCTCACAACTGCATCTCAGACATGCAACATCTAAAGTGTTTCTCTCCTTCTTGGCCGTACAGATCTCTGCATTCAGGCATATTGAGTCAGTGATGGTTTTGTGCAGCGCTGATGTCAAAACTTTGGCTGCAGGAGTGTGAAAAACGCTTAGTTCATGGGTACTTATTCTATGAACTACAGGCATCTGTTAGATCACGCAGTGTAGCTAAGACTCTGGGCCTTGATTAGTATACAAGTATCCTCTGATTCATCCTCTTAACCGGTTGCACTTCTGGTAAGGAGAATTTTCTTTGAGCCATTATGTTCTGTTCACATCGTCTGATTAAGGGATCTAGGGTACATGTTAACCACATGCGCAGTGAGTTACTTAATGTAACCAATTACCTATCAATAAAACTCAATTAGATATTTTTCAAGGCAAAATACCTGAAATGTATTTATTAAGCAGAAAATACAACATTTATATATTTTACAATATGCAAAGATTTCTGAAATATCTTCAGTGCTTTCGGCTCTTACACCCAGACATTCAACAGTTTTTATGTAGTGTGTGAATCAGCACAGAACAGAGGCCTGTACTACAAAGCGAGTTAAACACACCCAGGGTATCTTTTGGGTATCTGCCTTTACTAACAGTAACAACTGCAATCCTGTTAGAAAGTCCTGCGCCAGTAAAGGCAAAACACTGGTTGGAAACAATCCTATACACAGTCCCCACTGTAATCTAGTTACACAAATAGTATAATACTAGTATGTGTAGGCTTTATCAAATTAGAATGTCAACGTTAGGAAGAAGTTTCAAACTATTCATTACAGCGAGTCTCATTAGATTTGAAAGTACTCTTTTATGATTACCTTTTTTTTTTATTTGCTCCCAAGACCATTTCACACCTGCAGGTTTACAGCTGGAATCATAGGGCTAAAATATGCTACACAGGCTGTGGCGGCTGTGGCGTAGTGGAGAGCAAGATAGTTCTCCAATCAGAGGGTCGGTGGTTCGATACCCGGCTTCGGCAGTCGATGTGTCCCTGGGCAAGACACTTAACCCCAAGTTGCTCCTGAAGGCCATCGGTGTGGACTGGATGTTGCATGAATGTTAGTTAGAGTCTGATGGTGGCACCTTGCATGGTAGCCTGTCATCAGTGTGTGAATGGGTGAATGATATGTAACATACTACTGACTGTAAGTCGCTTTGGATAAAAGCGTCTGCTAAATGACTGTAATGTAAAAAAATGACTGTAATGACAAATACAATTTAAATTGTATTAACACTGTATTTAAATTTGAAAAACATGAATTGTTACCTTTTGCGGGGTGCTCTGGAGCAGGTAATGTGTGCAGCGATTTATCCCGTAAGAAGTGAACCGTTGAAGGACTGAAAAACCGGGAGTTAAACCGGAAGTTTCCTTGAAACCACTAATCCTGCTTCCTAGGAGAGGCCTCTATCTAAACATTCACACCCATTCAGACACCGCTGGCACAGCCTGCGGGAGCAATTTGGGGTTAAGTGTCTTGCCCAAGGACACATCGAACCGCCGACCAAACCCCCCGCACTCCAATTTGTCGGAATCAGGGAGGCTGCATACAAGTCCAATACAAATACACTGTGCAATAATAGTTATAATAGTTATTCTGTCTGTATATATAATATTTCAGTTATTGTGGATTCTTTACTGTTTTTATTGCTTATTTGCTATTTATAATACTTATTTTTGATCTTGTTTTTTTTTTTTTTACTATGTCTCTTGTTTGCACTATACCCGCTGCGGGACTAATAAAGGATTATCTTATTTTAAGAATTTCCAAAAATGATAAGACAATTGGACAGACGCCCATTTTACACAGCTATTGGCCAGGTGTATGGAGGTGAGAAAGTAGGTGGGGTTTGAATTTCTCTCTCAAGCAATTACACAATTATTCTACAAAAGAAATGCGTTCATTCTGCACCACTAATCCCATTTGTGCGGTTGTCACCTTTAAGTGTGGCCTCCTGAAACAGCTGAAAACACTGTCCAGCAGACGTGGACTTATGAACTAATTAGTTTTGAGTACCTCCGCCTTTAGTTTGTGTTATTATGTCACACAGCTATTTAAGAATTACATCAAGTATATATTCAAGAGAAAATAGCTTTTAAAACTACATTTTCACTCAGGTTCAAAACACAGGACATAAAATGAAAAAGAGAAAAAAAATGATTAATGTTTCATTCCCATCACCATAAACAAATATATCTGCAACTATTAGGATTAGCACTAATTGACACAAAGTCCACAAGGGGCACCAAGTAGGGTCTGGGCAGCTGGTTGGTAAGCCAGCCTTGCCTCAGGCTCTTGTGTGGTGGAGATTGTCTGCCATGATGGATTTGGGGAGACATTTGCTGGTGTAGTTCATTTGGTCTGTTCAGTGATCTTAACAACCACAAATAAAGTAACTTCTAAGGAATAGTAGCCCTAGATGTTATTACTGCTGCTGGGAGCTGCCTGGCCGACCACTATGTTGTCTGTGCAGCTCCACTGAGGCACTTTGTAATATATTGAGGTGTATCTCAGTATTGAGGAAGTTCTCAGAGAAGAGCAACCTTCATCTTTTTGTTGTGTAATTATGGCTTTTCATTATTTGAAAAATAAAATAACGTATGAAAAAACACATGTTCAATCCTTCATCTATTATAAAAACAAGAAGAAAAAAAGGCTACCAAATGGAGAATTATTTCCTGTTCTGTACAAGTGACAGAAATAAAAACTAAATGAGAGAATTGGAGATTTAATCAGTGCAGTGGCCCTCTGGTGTCCGTATTGTATGTACATCTGCATATTTCCTCTCTTTAAGGATATGCTCACATCATTCTGTCCTATGTGTTACAGGACCAAGAATCACACGAGGCTCACTCTGGTGCAACACATTTCATTTCCTGTAAATATATCAAAATACAAATCAGGTCAGAAGCGCTCTCTGTTCCGATTACACTTCGCTGATCACGTACTGACGGCGTGAGCTGCTGATGCTCAGGATATTACAGAGAGCGCCCCCTGATGGCCATGTTGGGCTTAGCAGAAATAAATAACCACACATCCCAGTCAAAGACCTAATGACAGATTGATACAGGTGACAAGGGTTAGGGTTAGGGTTAGTGACAGAGAAATAGTATATGTTTCTGAGGCCTTAGCTTTAACTGAAGCTCTGGAGATGGGGCAGTAGGGTTTGCCCTGGCTGCATTGCTACTGCCATGATGGTCCGTCCCTGAAGCTGGCGCCCGCTCTCCTCCCGGTGAAGTGGTCACCCAGCGGATCTATATTGTTATTTTGCTAGCTACTGTAGCTGGCATATTTGTTAATACTGCAAGGAATTATTCATCTTACCAAAGGGGGCGTGGCTTTATACCTCTTAGCACCTTGCACACTTTTTTGCAGTTTTACAAACAATGCATTGGGTGGACTTAAGCTCAGACCTGCAGGGGGGCGGAGTTACACTTTAAAAACACATCACTAAGCCACACTGATGCACATGCTGATGTCCCTTCATTACTATGGACACATACACTGAAGTTTATTTTGACTCAATCATACACCATCCTGCTGCCACACTTAGAAGAGCACAACATTGTGAGGCGCTTTTGAAGATTCACTTTTCAGTGGGAGCTAGAAAGTATTAAAGGGATATTTTTATTTTTTTTGTGGGTTAGGGTCATGTTACTTGACCAGTGACAATGGATCAACACTCTTTTTTTTAATAAAACGGTCTCAGGCTCACAGCAGGGAGCCATTAACGACCCAAGCCCCACAAACTGGAGAGAAAAAACTGTTGTTTTTCTTTATACAGAAAAATAACACTTTTGTTATACAGAGTGAGAACTCTGGAGCTATGTGATGTTTTCTTTTCAAACTCTAATTATATTCCCTGTCTCTGAGCTGTGACAGCACAGTCTATAATAAGGGCATTCAAATGTATTCTTCAGCCCTTAAACTAATGACACTGACTTATTCATCTGTGCTTCTCTCTTTTTATTCCTCTCTTTAGAAAAATGGATCCTTGGGCTGGTGTCATACTCATAAACGGTGCACAAAGGTAGGTTACCAGGAATTCCAAACTTATTTCAATCACAAGCGCCTCTTATTTGTGATTTTTCCTTTCATGTTAGCTACAGACCGTCTTCCCAAGTAAAAAATGACAGCATCAGTTGTTTCAGTTAATGTTCAAGTGACAGCGCCATCTAGCGTAGTTATGACAGTTGTCCTCCCTACTTCAGCATTAGAAACATGAGTTTTTGGTCTCAATTGCTAGTTTCGAGTCTACTTCATTGCAACATAATGTTCATTCAGTCTCATTTAGAGTAATGGTTACCTCGTGATTAACAGGTTGCACCCACGGCAGAATCTGGTTAGGAAGTTTTCTGTGATTTCATCTTAGAACTTTAACCCCTTCACAGTTTGTTTTCAGAACACTAAAGTTACATTGTGGTTGCCTAAAAAGGTCTTCAGTGTGTTCAGCATCCTGCTGGCCACCCTCTCCACCATTTCTGTTCTGTTGTATAATTATTATTGGAGCTGTAGGTACAAATACAATATCAAAAAGATATTTTTGACAGATTTTCCAAAGTGAGTTGAGGTGGAAGACAAAGAAATGAGGGAAACTGTTTTGTATAAAATGACTGACTTGCAATGATGTAGGGTTTGCAAAACATTGGTGAGCTATGTTTATTCTTTTTGAGTTTCTTAGTGATAGAGGAAATTTAAAATGATGTGGTTAAATTAAGAACGCTTTCAAAGCTGCCCACAGTATTGAAGGGGAGATGTTTTCATCTGTATTTTTCATCTAGAAATGATTCTCTACATTTGATAGGTTGTTGCAGAATGTGTGTGTGTGTGTGTGTGTGTACATGGCTGGATACATGTGTGCAGGCACATGGGTACCTTTGCATGTGAGCAATAACTCTCTCCATATGTAAACCAGTGACACTGTGCTCTGTGCGTGTACACCAGCATTGATGCATCCTGTTGGACTATAGTGGGTATTACCTGTTTCTCAGCTCTACCATTAATCTCCACACTATATATAGACTGTTTATAATGGAGCACCCGATTTAGGATGGAAACAGACATCCTGCTCCCCGCTGTCCGTGAAATAGGGTTTGCCAGCCACACACCTTCATGCAAATCGATTTAATAACTCCTGTCTGCACTGTTGATCACTCTATTCTATTGGTTTGTCTTGCAAAATGATTTAACATCAGGGAAAGTGCACTGGTTAGAAACTGCTACTTTGTCATTCCTCCTGATGGCTTCCTGTTTATTAATGTCAAACCCGCAGCCAGAGACCATGGTTTAATATTTGGTTTAAAATGAATATTAATTTAATATTAATGTCAACATGACATTTTATTTTGTCTGTTAGACTGCAGGGCAGGCGAGGTTGGTAACAGGGGATCAGTCCAAAGATGAATGCTGGAGAGTCTGGTATACTGTAATGCGGAGAACAATCTGGTCGTGAGTGTGTGTGAGACAGGAGCTTAAATACTGAGTGAGTGATTACAGAGCAGATGCAGCTGTGTGGGCAGGTGAGTGTGGTTGAGCTAATGAGGTAGGAGTGGCTGAGAGGTGAGTGTGAGGCAGAGACAGGGAGTGGCTGGCAGGTGAACTGAGTAAGGCAGAGTGACAGGGGAGTGTGGAGCAGAAACTGTGTAGAATTGATTTTAAGATTTACTGATTGCCTTTAAAGCACATCATGGTTCAGCTCCCAGTTACATTGCTGTTCCCCATGAGCCAAAGGGTAGCCTCGGATTCTCATGCAGGGCTCGGCTGGCTGTTCTTTAGTCCTGGTTCAAAACTAAAGGGGACCGGGCTTTTGCAGTCAGGACCCTTCCGCTCTGGAACTCCCTTTCAGAATCTGTGACGTTCTTTAAAACAATTTTTAAAACCTTAGCTTTTTGTTAATGCAAGCAGAGCGTCTTAATTAAAATTAAAAAATAAAAAAAGCATTATGCTTTTTATTTTTGGACTTGAGTGCTTTCCTGTACTGAATTTTTATTGAATTTGCATCAGGAGGATGTATAGCGGCAGCAACAAAGAAATTCTGAACAACTCAAAATGAACATCAACAGAATGTGAAGAGGTTAAAGTGTTGAGGTTATGTCAAAGAAAGAAAAAAGCATGCTAACTATCTAGCCCCGGCCTTTACTTATAATACCATCTGTACGTCGAGAGCTGCTAGCGAGCAGTGTAGCCTCCTGTCTGCCTCCCGTCCAGCTTGAAGGACAAAGACGTGGATCTCCCCCGAGGGCTTGTCAATCTCGTTAAAGGTACAGGGTCGGTCCATGTACATTTTCATAGTTTGTTTTTTGTTCAAACCAAAAAAGAAAGAATTTAAATAAAAAAATCAATATTAGTTTTGAACCCAAAACAGGAAAAGCAGGGCCATTTTTTTGTTGCCTGAATCAAAAAATGAAATAAATTAATTTTTCATTATGAAAATGAAAAAATAAAAGTTCATTTAATTTGCTAATTAATGTAAAAGGTTTATTTGCAAACTAGATACATATAGCATTTAGACTTTGTTGATCGTGTGGCAATCAATACTGACAATTAAAATCACCCTGTGAGCCCCTTTTTTTTTTACACGTTTTGGACCTGTGGATGCATTTCACTGTCCTAGTACTTGTTCTTCTCCTAATACACTTCAGTGTGTATAATAGACAGCACAAAATTGGAACTGACTAAACAGGACTGGGGGATACCCGATTGATTTGTTTGTCAAACTTGAGTCATGATTTAACAGAGGTTTAATAGAGAAAAGGGAAAACCTGCATTTTTAATATTGATTATATATATCCATTACTCCTTTTCCTGAAATAAAATATATCTGGGTTTTTTTAGGTTAAGAAGAAGAAAATAAACTTCACGGCTCCCACACTCATGGAGTGATTTTCATCTTTTATCTATAATGGGAGAGGCTGGACCTGTAACCAAAACATTATTACTATTATTGAAATTATTTCTGATGGGTGACGGCTATTAAAACAACAAAAAATTCTCCCACAAAATGAACGAAAAACAAGGCTGGATTTCGTCCTCTCTCTGACCATGGAAACTTCACAGATGGCAATATGTTTTGTACTAAGAAAGCTTTCCTTTGTAACAGCTCTTGTTATACTTATATTTCAATTTTTTATATATATATCGCAATCGAACTTTAGGTCTGTAAAGTTCAGTCATGTACTTTTGCATGCTTAGGTTTGTAGTTTATATCGAGGTAGGTAAAATATGTATGTATAAAATATGTATATATAAATATATATAGAATATATATGTTCTGACCACACCAGAAGGCCAGCTGATCAACCTCCCGCCTGTACGCAGACTCATCACCGTCCCTGATGAGGCCGATGATTGTTGTGTCGTCTGTGAACTTCAGGAGTTTAACAGATGGGTCACCTGAGGTGCAGTCGTTGGTGTAGAGGGAAAAGAGCAGTGGGGAGAGCACACATCCCTGGGGGGTGCCAGTGCTGATAGTCCGGATGTTGGATGTGTTTTTTCCCCGCCTCACCTGCTGTGTCCTGTCTGTCAGGAAGATTGTGATCCACTGACAGGTGGAGGCTGGTACACTGAGCTGGGAGAGTTTGGTTTGAAATATTGCCAGTATGATGGTATTGAACGCACACCTGAAGTCGATAAACAGAACCCTTGCGTATGTCCCTGGGGAGTTGAGGTTTTTCAGCATGTAGTGCAGTCCCATGTTGACTGCATCATCCACCGACCTGGAGGGTGGTGCAGGGGGTCCGGCAGGGGGGACTGTGATGTCCTTCAGGTGGGTCAACACCAGTTTCTTGTTTTTCAATCAGCTGTTCTCATCAGTTGGTCACATCCATCCAATAGCACTCCCTCTCTGCCTTTAGTGCATTCATGCTGCTGTTACATGTGCCCATCCACCGCCCATTCAATACAGATTCATCATTAAGTCAGCCTCCTCATTTCTGTATCTTGATTAAATTCATTGATAGCGATGTATACAAAATCAAAACAGATAAACTAAAAGTGAGAGAAAAGTAATTATCTGAAAGTTGGCTTTGTACACAGAAAAGCTTATGTGTTGACCAGACTTTAATAGGAGCACACTATCCAGTGGCATCAATAAAGAGTTGCAGGATCCAGAGGGGGTTATTTTCCCATTCAACCCAACAGAGTCCATATTACAATTAATGTCAATAAACAAATAATGATGAGGAAGATGTCTGGTGTTTGTCAGGTCAGTCATCACTGTAGTTTTTAACGTTAGCATATTCATAGCATAACCATGTTCACCAACCCACCTATTGCGTGATCTGTTTACCAATATGAATGTTCCTGTTAAATACTACAGGCTCCACACTATAAGCTATTATGTTTTTGTGTTAAAATTGGACAGTTTTTAATTTTATACTCACCGGTTTTGACAAGGTGAAAAAACGTCATATTTTGCACGTTTAATTGTACAGAATTTTGTTTAAGGTTACTGAACATTTAATTTCAGGCCAGATTGGGGCCAGATTGGGGATTCTTTGTTGGGTCAAACTCATAGACAACCCCATCTGGGGAACCCTCATCAGGCGATACCCATGGTGGAGAAAAAGGGGTGAAGTCCTTGTAGATCTCTTTGAGGACAGACCGATTTAACAACTCTTCAATGTCCTTCAAATAGGAGCACACTATCCAAAGTCAAGATTGAAGAGACACCAACACATAAGCTATTCTCTGTATCAAGCTAACTTTCACATAATTACTGACCTCTTACCCTACTCCCTCTGCCATTGTTCTCTGCTTTGGTTTTGCAGACATCACAGTCATTTCCCCCTCAAGGCCTTGTTTTACACCCTCTGAATTGAACAAGATATAGAAATGATGAGTGTATGTAACATGATATGTGTGTAGTTTTAGGATTTGGATTGTGATTTTAATCAGGAGAGACAATTGAATGAAAAAAGGATAATTCTTAACTATTACAGATGATGTGTGATAATAAAGGATTGATAAAAAAGTAGGCTGAGGAAGCTGTTGAAATGATTAATGCCGATGAAGCTGATGAATCTGTGAAAACTAGGTGGTCATGGGGAGGTGAAGGGGCACGTGTAACATCAAGCATGAATGTACTAAAGGCAGAGAGAGAGTCTTCAAAAAGACAGCAAAAAGATGATACGCTTACCATGTAGGTGTGTCAGACCCGGCCCTGTCTCTGGACAAAGCCTGCTATGAATTCTGGCACTCAGATTTGTGCCGGCTGAATTCAGTCCCGCTCCCAGAGCTGCTGCATGCCCTACTCCCAGCAAGGTGGTCTCCTGGCCCCGGGGAGGATGAGATGAAGGTTTGGGTCGTTTTCTCATTTCTGCCACTTTTGATTAAATGCAATAAACAAGCCATCAAAAAATGGCAATGTTGTTTCAACCGCCTCTGGGTTTAAGCAGTTTGTTTGAATTGTATTTACTCTTTCCCTGCTTTCCAATGTGGCTGTTTGGTTCAGGTGTAAACACTTTTGATTCCTGCAGTGGTCAGACAACACATTCTACAAACAATTCTCATAGTACCCTAAGGGTTGGGGTTAAAGCAGCAATAGCACCAATGATGCTGAAACAGAACCAACATTTATGTGAGACCAAAGGTGAAATTCTAGTTGCTAAAAAAAAGGCTGAATATTTCAGGGAGAATTGTTGGGAAATGCTTGTAAAATCATTAACATCACATTGACATTTGTAGTTCTATTTGATGAACAAAAAACAGGACACTTTGGGTTAACATGCTTCCCTCCTGGCATCAAATAAGTGTTGGAAGAAGCAAACACAACATATGTGTCCTGCTGTCATAATGTGAGATACTTTTTTAAACCTTAACACAGTTCACTGGAGAGTTTTGACTGGAAGGAAAGGTCAGGGTTTTATTATAGGGTGCTATTATAAAATCAGGCTCAGTCATCAAGACACACTGCCCCCAACCCTGTTAATCCGGTGTCCATCTATCAATTGTTTCACTATATCTTTATATCTGTCAAACATATGGCAAAAAGTATTTGGAGTATTTATATATGAATATTCCTTTCTTGTTAAATTTTTTAATATTTTTGATCACTTTGAGTTTGCAGTTCTCATGTTCTTCACCTGTGGATATAGTAGGTAGCTGAGTTATATTAAGGGAAGGGGTAAGTTGGCAAACATGTTGCTTACATTTAAAAAATGTATTTGAGGTTGAGGTCAGTTTTTGTTTTTATTTCTGGCCAAGAGTCACCATGGGCACGGTGGAGGGAATAAAAACCTTATAAGAGAATTTGGTGCCCCCAAAACCAGAGGAGCAATGCTGTTTTCCTAGGGGCTCCTTCATATTTAAGTGATTATAGATTAGATATAGAGTAGATATGAATAAACCATGAACCATACGTGGATTTATTATCTGGACATGTTGCTGTCATTATGAGGGTTTGGTTTTGACTTGAAACCTTCAGTAATGTGGCAATCCCGGAATGGATATGCATTCCTGACAAGCGCTTAAGCTCAGAGAGGCTTGATGAGAAGCTTCTTGAAGCTTGTTGCTGTGAGACAGCCCATCACTTTGGCTCATGACCATTTGGCCCCACGTCATCCTTGCGGACCCTGGTGATAATGAGTGCTTGTAAATCCTTCTGTCACTATCTTCTCGAGGCAGACAGCCATTTGCAAGTGCCAGAGTTGACTATCGACAAACAGTCTTTTGAAAGAGCTTAATTTGTCACTACTGTAGCATCGGAGCCATGGAGGGACATTTTGTGTATTCACTGATACTGGTGTCTTAGCTTAAAACTTTTGGCAACAATTGGCATCTAGCGTTGTGTAATGATTCCTTTCAGTAGCACTTGGCAGCCTTTAGTAGACTTCAATCTCCCTACAGCCGTGCTGTGATGTTTGACTGAGACCCACACATCCTTTTCATTTCCTCCTCCACCTATCAACTCACATTTTTAAACGTATAAGAGAACTTGTGAATGATTTTCAGGCAGTTTTGTTCCTTGGGAGAAGCAATGGTCTCATCTGTGGATGTTTAGAGGTCTGGAAAACTTTCAAAGACGAGTTGTCGAAAATAGGAAGACAAGCACGGGGCCTGTTTCCTCTCTGAGGAGTTTGTCTGGGCAGCAAATCAAACAGTGCCGAGCACCAAAAGAACAGCATTTTGCACGGTCAGCAGAGAAGTTGTTCGCTCCATTATCTCTGGTTGGTCATGGAGGAGTGGTGTGCACCCACACATACACAAATAGCTTTGCACTGCAGCCAAATAAATACTAGTCACGTTCTGTGACCTAAAAGAACAGCTTGGATCCCAAACCAATTCCAATTTTGTCCTAAATTCTGAAGCCGAGACAAAAATAACTCTGTTGTCTTTGCTACCAGTGGGGACTTAGGTGCTATCTCAAATCACTCTCAACCAAATCACAAAGTTCCCCCCGGTCAGCTTTATTTCGGCATAGTGGAATGGAATGCTTGATTTAAGCTTGAAATGGGGCGGAAAACTAACTGACGCTGTGCATGAGAGTGGGAACGTCAGTCTGGATTAGTGGACAAGTCCTCCTGTGGAGACAAGGGAGGGGAGATAGGAGATGGCAGGATTGGCACAGGGCTATCAGACATGCTTCAAGGAGTCTTCACTGCATAGCAGGAAGAGTTGTATGACAATGCATCGTGTCTTGTATTTGGCAGCAACTGTTTCCACCTCTCCACTCTTACCCTGCAGTGGTGAAGCAGCGTTTTCAGGATGTGACAGTGAACTTTAAAATAATACTATGACCAGAATAATAATAGAACATGTTCATCTATATCTGTGGAATCTAATCAAAATATGTTGGGTTTAAGCAAGGCATTGTCAACAACAATGTAATTCTCCATAATTGAGTAGTTAAATATGCAATAAAACACCCCCTATGTTCTGGTATCACCGGTAGCTTCTGGCTCCTATAAGCATATGTGACCCAACTTTAAATATATATATTGCTGTACAACTGATAATACTGAGTTAGTTCACTGACTTGATAACTTTTCTATGCTGCACTCTGTTTTTACAATCACCATTATCCTGTATTTGTAAATGCAGAGCATTTCAGAGTTCAGCATAAGTTACATAGTCTTAAAATAGAAACTACAATATATTTAAAAACTTTATCATTTATTTTTGCAACCCTGACAACTCTAACCCTAACCTTGGTGCTATTGGTTATCATGACATAATAGTTACCAAAGTACTTGCTGAGATCTGGGAACATTGCAAAAATTCTGATGGGTAAAACAGCACGGTCAATCAGACAACCAGCGCCCTATGTCGTAACGCATGTTGAAGCAGGTGCGGAACGCAGTGCTGTATTTCATCAGCCGCCCCGTTTATGTGGGAAGGTGCGTTAGAGGGTGTGGCATAGCCAATACAGTAGCATTATTTTGGTACCAAGGATGAGTGTGTATTACGTGGTCCGCCTGCTCAGAGCAGTGCAACAGCTTAATGCGGCTCATTTGTGTTTTTATTTGGTGAATTCACACTCATATGAACCACCCTCTAAAACCATACAACCCCCTTTATTCATGTTAAGATCATCTTTCAACTTTTAAACCAGCTGGTGATCACACAGAAAGAATAATTTTATTCCTGTTATGGTATTATCAGACACAGCTGATCTGCTCTTTAAATGTTGTGCAACCAGCACCAGACTGTTTAATATATAATAACCATAACCACAGAGACGTCAGTGCTTATTTGCACACCTTGATGATGAGTTTCTACACAGTTCCTACTGCAAATCAACAGGCATGTTGGACACATTGAACAAGGTTCACACAAATCCATGAAAGAGCCCGAACTGCCATCATTGAATATTCAACGTGACCCTGGGGAGTGTTGAATGTCTTCCATTCGTCACCTTAGCGGATCCGGACCAGGTGATAAGCATTTCAGAGGTCAAGCTTAGTAAACATAGTGTCTCCCTGGAGAGAATCAAAGGCATGAGAGCTAGAGGATACTTGTTCTTTATTCATTCATTCATTCATTCATTCATTTTCCGTAACCTGCTTATCCAGATAAGGGTCGCAGGGGTGCAGGAGCCGATCTCAGCTGTCAATGAGCGAAGGCAGGGTTCACCCATATAGAGACAGACAACCATTCACGCTCACATCCACACCTACGGGCAATTTAGAGTCTTCAATGAACCTTAGCTGCATGTCTTTGGACTCTGGGAGGAAGCCGGAGAACCCGGAGAGAACCCACGCTGACACAGGGAGAACATGCAAACTCCACACAGAAGGCCGTCTAGCCTGGGAATTGAACCCGGGCCCCTCTTGCTGTGAGGCATCAGTGCTGACCACCACACCACCGTGCAGCCCTTGTTCTTTACCGTTATGTTATTTAGTGTCCTGGAATCAATGCACGACCAAAGTGTTTTTTTCCCCAGCACTAGGGGGTGATGCAGCTGGACAGATGATTCCTTGATATATCTTTCCGTAGCCTCCTGCTTAGGCTTGGAGAGGTTGAAGGGGTGGATGCTTGGGAGATGAGCGCCGGGCAGCAGGTATATGGCGCAATCGCTAGGGCAATGGGGAGGCAGATAGAGAGCTTGCTATTTACTGGAAACAATCTGTCGGTCATGGTAAGTAGATGGGACCAGAGTCAGGTCGAGGAAGGGCTCCAGCTAACAACTGTTGCAGATGCCAAGGAAATGACATCTTTAAGTTCAGTGGGTTTAGGATATTACACAAATCCTTCCTTAATCGAATCACTCAGAACATGTGAAAACGCGAGCGACTCCTCATTCCATACATTTTTGACACTGTACTGAACTTTATGGTGTATTAAGTGGAGAAAGGTTTTTGGAAGTATCCTTGCCCCGACAGGATGATCAAACATCTTATGCAAAGCAAGATGTGTTTACCAAGGACTGCTACTCCCACACAGCTGTTTTTTATTTCCTAAGGCAAGGCCCAGGAGAAAAGGTATCCTTGCTTCATCAGTTGAGTGGGACCATGGCTGCTGTTCAAAAACAAGTTTACATTCAATAAGAAAGATCAACATCCATCATACTGTTCAGGTAGAGAGACCCGTGGTACTCTGCTGGGCTCATCGTGGTTGGATCATGCTGTCTTGTTTCAAGGCTGAACCCACAGATACCAGAAGATGGGACATTTGCCAATTATCAGTTGTAATAATTCAATAATTTGCAGACACCTTGCGTAGATTAGCACCTCTCTAGTTCAAATTTGGGCTTTGTGACACTTTGAATTTGCAACTGCATTTTAGCAGGTTAAGGGAGATCTGGAAAAGAGGTTTTAGACATTCAGACCAAATATCCCCCAGATTCCTTCTAGAAATCAACGTTGACATCCTGGTTGGTGCTAATGGGTTAAAGTAACACTGAGATGATTTATTTGCCTCCCTGTCAACCTGTCTTGTATCTTGGTCAAAGAGCCGAGTGTGTGTTGCATTATATATTTGAGAGAAAACTTTTGTGGGCAGAAATAAACTGAAATGGCATCGGATATGACATCAATACCACAAAATCAGCTTTTCACCGGAACAGCAAAGGTTTAGCCCACATTTTCTAACCCTAACGTGTATGTTGTTATTGGCGAGGAGGATTGCTTTCTGAAAAATGATCTCTGAAAAAATGTAATTCAAAGTCTGCCACCCAGATGTTACCAGTGCAGTGGGTGCCTTTATTTTCTCTATAAGAAAACAGATATAAGTATCCAAAAACCTGCAACATTGTCTTTTCAGTAACGCAAGAGTTTACAGTATACTTTCCAACAACTTGCCGCGTCCTTGTCATGCTGTTGTACATTGCTCTCCTCCCCACTGTTTCTCACTGCAGCATGAAATTACAATCAGTGTACCAGTCTCCCCTGGGCTCCCCTCTGCTTACTGGTGCAGGATTCAGCTTTATGGTATAGAGGGTGATGCTGTTAATTGGTGACATGCTCCAGAAACAGCCCGATAAAGCAGGACAACATTTATCAGCTTTCACTCACTTTCAGTATGAACTTACATACTATACGGATAATACAGCAAAAAAGATAACACAGCAACGACTGAACCTTCCCTACTCTTATCTAAAATGCAATTGAATATGAACTAATTGCTTTGTCAATTGTATTTCAAGGAAATGTAATTACAACTTATTTCTATGCCAGGAATATGTTCCCTGGCAAAGTGTTGCATTTTTAGAAAAAAGTGAGGATGAATGCTGTAGCCCAGGACTTTGGGTTTTTCTGTGCTTGTCTAATGTGTACTCCATATTTCTAATTAGGTCAGAGGGCTGTTTCACAAGGTGATGATCACATAAGCAAACCTTTTAAAACAAGATGGAAGATCATAAATTTGATAAATCCCCTGTCTGGTCAGTACTTCAGGCTTTACTAATACAATTAACAGTCTAAATGATTCTAAGCCTGCCAGAGCTTAGGTCAATCAAACAGTTATTGTTACCTCTAATATAGCTCTTTGGATGAAATGAACACTGATTGAGTACAGTTCTGTGTGTGAAGAGAAGCTGAAGCTGAAGCCGTCTGCCAGTCAAAACATTTGACTCTTATTCAATCTACAGATCTAGAGATAGCTTCACCTCATGCCTTTTCCCTTCCACAGTGCCTGGAGCCCTGCAAAGATTCCTGGGGGATGAAGAGGAAAAGCAATTGCAGAGAGATGTGTGAGGTACACTGCAACACTGTATGCTGTCTGTGTACTAGGAGTGAGAGTGTTATAGGGTCAAAAACAGTCATGCGTCATTATGTGGAACTATGGATTAAACTGAAAGACAGGTGAAGGAGGTCAATGCAAACACCTCAACATGATTCGATCATAGTGCTTTCGTTTAGACACTCTGCATCAACAATCAAACTTTCATTTATGTACTGTTAATAGTTCAGATTTATGGATCAGGAGTTGAGGAAAACAGATTTTGTGAGCTTGCATCAGTATGTTCAGGCCCCATTAATGGTAACACACACGAGTTACGAGAGGAATGATGAGGTGACTCAGTAACTACATTTTGACTGAAAAAAAGTCTGAAAAATTAATCAGTCAAGAAAACAAAAGGCTTCGGGATCGGGCAAAAAAACTATTTGGATTGGGATTTGTCAAGAAAACAATTGCGAATTGGCAAGAATGTGATGATTCAAATAAAGTTGAAGTAATGTATGGATATTGTATTATCCTTGAAATTTGAGGAGCACATTTTAAAGATTCAAACCACCCATACTAATTTGTTTTCTTATCTTGATACAGTTTGATGATCTTAACATATTGCCTTACTTTCATTGTGTTACGGTTAGATTTAAATTTACAAAATTCTTATATTAAGACTAACCGCTCTTCCTCCGACCCATCTAGCGGGTGTTTCCAAAGAAGCCCTGGGAGTGTGTGACCAGCTGTGAGTTCCTTCAGTCAGTGTTGGCAGTGAAGCAAGGCCGTTGTCCACCTCCAGAAAGAGCCAGCGGCTTTGCAGCGGCCTGTGTGGAGAGTTGTGATCATGACCGTGAATGCTCAGCTCAGAAGAAATGCTGCTCCAACGGCTGTGGCCACACCTGCCAGTCTCCCAAAGACCTCTACAAGGGTAAGTAGAGCCAGAAGAGTTGGCCCAACAGAAACATTTTGTGTGGAGAAAGTATTTTATTATTATTCTAGTTGCACTACAATGCAAAGTACAGGTAGCCAGTGACAAGATCTTTGAGTACTATTGCTGCAGAAGTCTTTCACCTATTTGCAGTGGTGGAATGTAACAAAGTACATTTAATTAGCACTGTAAATATAAATTGACTTGTAATTCACTTCAGTATTTCTATTTTATGTTGCTTTATGCTTTTACTCCAATACATCTCAAAGGCAAGTATTGTACTTAAAAGGAAAATGTACCCATCCGAGTTAGGTCTATAGTGTGAAAAACGTAGCTGCAGTTATTACTTATGTTCTCATTGCCTCTTGTGCGCAGCTACAAAACCGTTTTTTCAGATTTTGTTGGAGGGTTTCTCTTCCATATATCAGTGACTTGACTTGGTATATGGAATACTACTTCAGCTTTGGTATCTGTTGTGCGCAATGCTGCACAAAACCTTTTTCCAGTGTACATCCTGCAGTGTAGCTTTTACAGTGTATATGCTAGAGGTGGATATTCAGCCAATATGAGCTGCAGAGACCAAACATCGGCAGCAGACCTTTTGCTTAAATTGCCCTCCAATGCTAACAGAAACTGAATAATTCTGCTTCAATGATTTAAAGCAGAATTATTTATTCTGACCAAACCAGAATTTCTGAGAACAGTGGAAAGGCTAATACATTGCTAAAGGGTTTAAGTGAGTTTTATTTTGTTTCCGTTGAGTTTGAATTATATATCTTTGAAAATGAGTTAACAAAGATAAACTTAAATACAGAAGGTGTACGGATGTATTTCATTTCGTTTTCAGTCTGTGTGAGTATGTTCTGCTTATTTGCTTATTATATCAAAGAGCAGGACGGAGCGCTTCAGACGCTCATTTGTGCCCACTGCCATCAGACTGTACAACAACAGCAGAGACCACAGTCTGTCATCATGCTGACCAGTCCCCCCCCCCCCCATGTGGATATACTGTGCATTTTTTTTTTTTTTTTTGTATTCTTATTTTTTATTTTATTCTATTTTTATTTTATTGTATAATATGTGTATTTATTATCTGTTTCTGTGTAGTTGAGCTGCTGCAACACTTGAATTTCCCCATGGGGATCAATAAAGGAATATAATAATAATAAATATTTATCAGACAAAGCAAAATAAAAAAATTCTGGCAATGCATCCTGGTACATCTAGGAACAGCCTGCATGGCTCTGCGGCAGTAGAGTATAGCTCTGTTAATATAGGGTTAGCGCACTGGAGAATTTATTGCTTCAGTGAACTAGATTCACAATCAACACTGATTTGACATCTAAATAAAAGAGTGCAAATATTCCCTTGTTCTTAAGGAACAAAAAAAAGAGCAGTCAGACCATCAGAGCTCTCATCAGTACACTGGGATTTTCCCATGGGTATATATATTACCATAACTGCACCAGTCCAGCATATTGATTTTTTAACTATCTTTAATTTGAAGATGTTTTATATCCATCATACATAACGGCTTATTCTTTCTACGGTCGTGGAGGTGGAGCAGGGTTCACCATAGACAGGTCCCCAGACTATCGCAGGGCTGTCAGATAAAGACATAGAGACAGACAACCATGAACGATCACATTCACACTACAGGCAGTTTAGAGTAATCAATTAACCTAAGCTGCATGTCTTTGGACTGTGGGAGGAAGCCGGAGAACTCCCAGAAAACCACGCTGTCACAGGGAGAACCTGGCCCCTCTTGCTGTGAGGTGACAGTGCTAGCCACTACACCACCGTGCAGCCTGTGATAAAACAATGATTATTATTCAATTCAATTTATTTTATAGAGCCCAAAATAACAAATTGTCCTCTGTCCCAGGACCCTCATATAGGCTCAGGAAAAATGACCTAAAAAAAACTTTAACAGGTTCCACAGAAGAGGAGCCTGATAACTGAAGGCTCTGGCTCCCATCCTACTTTTAGATACTCTAGGAACCACAAGTAACCCTGCATTGATGGAGCGCAGCTCTCTAGTTGGGTAATATGGAACTATAAGTTCCTTAAGATAAGACGGTGCCTGACCAGTTAGAGCTTTGTAGGTGAGGAGAAGGATTTGTAATTCTATTCTTGATTTAACAGGGAGCCAGTGCAGAGAAGCTAATACTGGAGTAATATGATCTCTTTTCTTAGTTTCTGTTAGAACACGTGCTGCAGCATTCTGGATCAACTGTAAAGATCTAAGAGACTTATTAGAGCAGCCTGATAATAAGGAGTTACAGTAATTTAGTCTAGAGGTAACAAATGCATGAACTAGTTTTTATGCTTTGAGACAGGAAGTGACTGATTTTCGCAATGTTACGTAAATGAAAAAAGGCTGTCCTTGAGATCTGTTTTATATAAGAGTTAAAAGACAGATCCTGGTCAAAGATAACTCCAAGGTTCTTAACGGTAGTGCTGGATGCCAGAGCAATGCCATCTAGAGAAACTATACCCTTAGATAATTGATTTCGAAGGTGACCCGGGCCTAGTAGAATGGCCTGTTAGTAAAGACAGATTGATCATTTATAATAATAATAATCTCTTATAATTACTATAATAATATGGCCTACCGACCCAAGCAACAAACTACATAAGAAACAAGCATGATCGCAAATGTTAACTTCTATCTTCATAAAACATATTTAGTAACGTCATTGTCATGCGAAGACTCTCTATTGATAGCTTATCACTTTAATTATGACCCCTGCAAACATTTGATCTATTTGTTCTGTTGTATCTGTTAAAAGTGCATCGGCTGCAACTGGGTGCTCTTGGCTGGGGTTCCTGAGTGATATAACGTCATTAGAAACTAATTGTTGGCGAAATCATGAAGAATTGGAATGATAGATAAAACCTGTGAGATGACAAGAGTATTCCTCTTGAGGGTTAAACTGTTATACGAGTCTTGTCAACCTAAAAAAGAAGTCATCCCAGCCTCCCATGGGCCTGTACTCAAAAAGTATGAGGTAATTCCAGGTGGAACAAACAAAGTGCAGCTGCTGTAAGTCCGAGTCAGGTGGAGCTTGCCCTACTTAGGCCTTCATTGTCAGAAGAGGGATCAGAGAGAGCAGAGAAACAGAGATCTGTCAGCTTGCTGCAGAATGTTCATGCCCCACTGATGGTAACACACATGATAGGAGAGGAATGATGTGGGGAAATTCATTGTCTTCTCACACCGGCGCACTGGGTAAAGCTGTAAATCCCCACAGCCCCAGGGGACACTGACTGACCTGACAGAGAGCCTGATGTCATCCATGCTAGGACACAGACAATATGTGCTGAGAATTAAAGAAGACGGATGCATCTGGGAGGCATATAGAATAAGACTATCTGACATCGGATCAGTTTGCTGACTCACAGTCTGATATAGAGCTTTTTACAAAACCTTCTGATCTCTGCAGACCTTTTCACCTCTGACCTACAATCGTATACGATACATCAGGGGTTCTCAAACTCTTTAGTGTTTTTTTTAAGTGTGAGAATATTTTCCAAGAGCCTGCTCTAAATAGTAACAGTGATTAAGGAAATGCTCTTACTACCATTTGTATTCTTGCTATTCAAACTACTTGTTTTCGGATTTTTCAGCCAAAATACTTCAGACCTTTTTCTTTATATAAACGGAAACATCCAATCAATTTGAATCATGTTATGACCATTCATTTACTTTTAAACGGTGGGTCATTTGATTCAGATTGCATTTGGACTCAACTTGACATCATTTATTATTTTCAAATAATTGATCTTAAAATGTTTCTTCCCCTCAGTTTTATTCTTTTCTACTTTTGGAGGATGTGTATTTCATGGTTTGAGAACAGGATGATGTTTGTCTCCCAGGTGCTCCGTTGAAGCCAAGGAAGGAGCTGGGCTTAGAAGAACTCTCGTCTGGTCAGCTGGAGGTGCGTTGGTTCTCCCGGTTCAACATCTCAGCAGAGCCTGTGGTCTACATCCTGCAGAGGAGGTGGAACTTTGGCATCCAGCCCAGCGAGGACACTGCGACCTCCTGGCAGGTGGTGGCACAGGTTAGTTCACTGCACCCAATGTATGGTGGTGATTTATCTGATTAAAATCCGGCGACATAATCAAGCACTCACAACTGCACTCATTGTGAAGCAGTTCCTAACTGGCCAAACTTAAAATAATTGGCTTGTCTCTCCTGATTTATGACTCCAAGGTTCTGCTCTAGAAGACTTTAAGCTATAAAAACATATAAATCTCTGAGACTGAGGCACAAATAGAATCAGAAATGGCTGTTGACAGCAGTGTGCCTTGTAATTGTGCTTTAAAAGTTTTTGAGGGTAAAGTTAGGTATGCTGCACGGATGAATCGAGAAGATCTCAGTCGTTTGTGGGAAGAATACATTTCCCACAATACATTTTTAGATTGTGGAAAAGAAAAAAAAATATTTATATAGACAGAGAGATATAGAGCCAACCTCATGCACATCACATCAAAAGATGAAGGTGTATTTGTAAACCTTAAATCACACCTTGCTTTTGATGAAAGACACAGTAAAACTGACACCGCTGTCAGGTTTTAGGTTGAACCCATAACCCATAACGTATTCGCCAGCGCCTGAAGCTGGTGTACTACAGTACCTCTACACAAACATCTACATTTGAAAACACGTTTTTTTGCCTTATGTTGGCCGTCTGCTCACACTAATTCAACATTTTCTTAACATCCCAACACTTCAGTGCAGCGGTAAAAGGGTTACTTTTCTCAACATTAATATTCATGAGCCTTCATCAACTCACCACTCAACCAGTTGACACTTGGCAGAGACTGTCCCACTGCTGAACATGCTTTTTAAATGTTTTTTCTCTATGATTTTTTACTAGGTGCACTTTGGTTTTAAAGTGCCCAAATGTCAAAGTCTTTGCCAATATTCTGGGGTCCTTTTATGTGTTTGTGTAGAGTTTGAAAATCAACTTTCTGTTCTTAGATTGTCAAAGACCCAGAGGAAGACATCTTTTTTCCAAACAGCAGTAGGTTAATGTATTGTCTTGCTCTCAGTTATCTTTAACCAAAGTCTCTCCCTGATTCATCACAGACCACAGAGCAGGGAGCAAGGCTCTCCGACATCCGGCCGGGTCGCTGGTACCAGTTCAGTGTGGCAGCTGTCAACACCCACGGGACCAGAGGTTTCACCACGCCCAGCAGACACATCCACTCCAGCAGAGGTCAGACATACCGTCTGTGTGTGCGTGTCTGTGTGAGTCTGTGTGTGTGTGAGTGTTTTCTTTGTTCTTGAGTCACTAAAATCATGAAAACAAGTATTTCTTAACCCTGGTTCTCCAGACTCGGGTCTCTGCAGACCCCCGAGGTATACTTTTTTCTCTTTTATTTCATGTTTTGTCTATCAATCAATTGTTTCCTATTGGCTTCACATCATTGTATCATGTTTAAGTTTTATTTAGTGATTTCAAATCCATTCATCATCTTCCGTAACCACTTATCCAGTTAAGGGTCACGGGGGCTGGAGCCAGATCTCAGCTGTCATTGGGCGAAGGTAGGGTTCACCCTGGTCAGGTAACCAGACTATCACAGGGCTGTCATATATAGACAGACAACCATTCACGCTCACATCCACACCTACGGGCAATTTAGAGTCATCAATTAACCTTAGCTGCATGTCTTTGGAGTGTGGGAGGAAGCCGGAGACCATGCAAATATATATACTGTATATATATATATATATACATATACATATATATATACACATTTCATCTTTTTTTCATTTTGGTGAATCAGACAGAAAAAGATAGTCCTTACTAATAAGTAAGTGATATGCTTCCACTGAAATCGTAAACTATAAGTTACATACTCAATATGCAACATATCCACATAGAACGGTTCATATGATATCTTACAGGAAGATACTACTCATTTACCTACATAAGGCAGCAAAATGTGTCAATTTCCGGTCGTTACATTCATACAGTCTTTTCAAAATAAGCTTCTGTCTTAACAGGCCTGCAGTATGTGTACTATCCTCCGACATACTTTTGTGTGAATAAACAGTGGAATATTTGTATCTTTTTGGAAGAACTGAGCTGTAATTATCAGATCACATCCTGAGAGCCTCCTTGCCAATTGGAGGTGCATAACCATGGTAACCCAGGCCAACATCATGTGACCAAACAATGATTTATCAGAATCATAAAGTCTGAACTTATTCGAAATATAGTTTACGCATTTCAAAGGGAAATAATATACTTAATTGAAGCATCATTGACGTTACAGAGTTGTGCACCATTGTGTGTTATGAACATTGTTGTCATTACCGCATTGTATTCTGTGATATTTATGGTGGAGTAGTGCACAGTTTTTGCATCCTGTAGTATTTCATGCAATTCATGTACTATTGGTTTAATACTAAGGTTTTCACCCTAGGTATAGAATTTCACATGCAATTATAGAAGTAGTAGTTACGTGCAATACATAATCATGAACATTCTGAACTTACCATATACATTACCTGTACTTTATATAAGATTTGGTACGTATATACCATTTTTCATTCATATCTGTGATCCTAACCATTAATCTGTTTATATTTCTGGCATTGCGTATATTTTGGATTTGCACCTTATTATTATATTTAATATTTGCTTCCAAGTTTGTATTGCAACTGCTGCACAATAGTTTCCCTCAGGACAAATAGTTATATCTCACTTTATCTTTTCTTGTACACTAGATGCGTAGATCTAGATTGCATTATTGACATTTTATTAACGAAGTGTATACAGTGTTGATAAAGCCCCTATCAAACTGCATGATCCTTTCTGAATTCATTAAAAAAAACTCTATGGAAAATGTTTAATCCTGAAAGGGTTTTCCTGTAATATAATTTCAGGGAGTAACTTTAGCATCCAGTCTGAGAAAGCACAAAAGAAAACCAGTTCAGTATTTATAGGGTTTTGTGGAATTAACGTCATATACTATATATCTCCGCAATGGTATGTAATATTATTCTGTGTAGCAAGTTTATGAATATTAACATCCTCTCACCCTCAGACCCCTGCAATCCTCCGGCTCCCACTGAGCTGAGAATGGCCAATATGAGCTTTGGCCCTGGCAGGGCGGTGTCGGCCTGGCTCCAGTGGAGCATGTCCGCTGACCTGGATGTTCCCGTCCACCACTACAAGGTCAGCTGGAGCTGGACTGCAGTAGGAAATCCTTCTGCTTCATCCCTGACCAAGAGGAGGAAGTCAGTCAGAGAGGTGAAGACTGACACTTATATTACAGTGCTCTGAGAATGTCCTAGGTCACTACTTCCATCCAGACTTCATCTTATGCTAACTGTCCTCTGACAGAATGTGTGTGCCATGTCTTGTCATGTGAATTCGTTGGCTTTGTATGCAAACTGGTGGCGGTTTAAGCTGGCTGGGATGTTGTCTTTGATGTGCTGGAAAACCAGTCCCTCAAAGGAGTGGTAAATGTTTAAACAAGACACTGCAGATGTTTTAGGTAGAGGGAAGATGGTGGCTGTCTTCTTAGCACACGACCAGGGATGTGATAAGTTCCTGCAGCATTACTCATATTCACTCTAAGAAGGATTCTTCTCATATCCACTGAGGATACTGACAGACGCTGGTCCTCTGGAGGCGGGCAGACTGGACTCTATCAATGCTGTATGTTTCCTTGTCAACTGGAAGAACTTTCTTTTGCCCCAGCCAGCAACATCTGAGTGTAAAAACTGAAGCCAATGCGGAAGTGCCTGAAACTTGCATTCTTTCAAACGCCCAGCAGGGGGCGACTCCTCTGGTTGCAAAAAAGGTGATTGTACAGAAATCTGTGAGAAAGTGTCCTTACTTCTCAATAATTCTTCAGTACAGCATGATGTTCATTTACTAAGTTATGGCCCATTTAGAGTCAAATACACCATAAAGCAGAGTATGCTTTAGGGCGAGCTACCTTGTCATTGAAGGGTCGCTTGGGAGTTGTCTGTGTTTTCTTCTTAGACCTTTAACCCTTTCACAGTGCGTTTTTTTAATTTGTTAAAGTGAACTGTAACCTTTATGTCACCTAAAAAGGTCTTATCCGGTGTTCAGTTGTACTTAACTCTACTCTTTCATGCCACTTCTAGTTGCATAAGCTAAGATGGTGACTGCAAAACAAAAGATGGCGACAACCAAAAAGCTGAAGTTGAGGCTTTAAAACAGCAGATCACGGACGAATGGGTCACGTCACGGTGACTACATCCTCTTCTTCTATAGTCTACGTACGGCCCTCAACTCTCCATCCAGGCTTTCGGTTTTTTGCCAACACATTCTCACTCCCAACTCGTCCCATACTGACGCTTGGCCCGAAGCTTCAAACTATGAGGCTCTGGGTACCCCTTTACATGTCAGTGTTGGACACAGGGATGGCATGTCAGTTTCCACTTCTACACGCATGCATAATGTCTTTTCAAAATAAACTTCCAACCTCACAGGAAGCTAGGATTATGCAACAAAGCCACTTAGTTATGTTTAGCAAAAGAGCATGGTTGATGTTAACTTAACTTCACTGACTAACGACTCACGTGACCAGGCGTTGGTATTTATAAGATGTGAGAAATACGGGGTTGTATTTGCAGGTGTATGATGTCACTGAAATAAAAGTCCTGCTTAGCATTGCAACTTAACAGCTACAAGCAATGAAGATTTCATTAATATTTTTACTCCTTTGAAAGACAAAGATTGCAGATGGGAACAATATTTTAATATGAAAACAGTAAGCTTGATTCTCTTGTTCTATTCTTGTATTGTCTAAACTTTGCTTTGTGTGTATGTGCCTGCTCACCTTGTGTGTGTGTGTGTGTGTGTGTGTGTGTGTGTGTGTGTGTGTGTGTGTGTGTGTGTGTGTGTGTGTGTGTGTGTGTGTGTGTGTGTGTGTGTGTGTGTGTGTGTGAGAGAGAGCAAGAAAAGGGTGATTTTCTTCAATAAGTGGCTGTAAATTGCCATGGAAGTTCAGATTAAAGGATAGGTAGCAAAGAAATCTCCCAGGAAATTCCAAGGGAGGCTTTGACATGGATAAGAAAATGCAATGAGCTATACAAATGCAAATCAGGATGGTAGTTCTTAAACCTTTTTCTTAAATATATTAACCGAATTTTAAGAAAATCTGTGTATGAATAAATCAGGTTTAGTCTGATTTCAGACTCAGACCAATGGGGAAGATAAAGGTAGAAATCAATGTTTCTAGATTTGTCTCATTTAAGTATAATATGATAACTGTCCTTGTATGCCACTAGCAATAGTACATATATCTAGGGGTTGAGGGATCTCTGGCAAGCCCCCTTGATCCTCGATCCTTGCTACTCGAAATGCATTTATTAATTGAGATGTCCTTCAAGATGAAGCGCTGAGTTTGATTTCTAAGTTTCAAGCCGGAGGAGCCAGGAGCAAGGAATCAGGAAGTCATCAAAAGATTGGCAAATGAGAAAGACCCCTACTATTAGACAGTAAGCAGGAGCCTCTGGTACCGTCCGCCAGACCCTGCAGCTCAGGCAGTGGCTGTGAAGGCTTCAGCCCGCAGTCAACAGAGGAGGACAAGTAAGGTCAGATCACATTTA
>NW_026553898.1:0-10000 GCF_027596085.1 Anoplopoma fimbria | reverse complement strand
AGACACCACTAAACACTTCCAGTTGGTCATAAGATTGAGATAAAGTTTGAGAGGGATTACTTTTGTACAAGTATAAATATATATTTCAGGAAAATGCTGCATATTACACCTTTAATAAACTATTAAAAATACATAATTGATCAAATTAATTAATTAAGGCTTATTTCCACCCATCTGATGTGCCTGCAAGGCTTAAAATGTGGGTTAATCGTTAACAGTGTGTGTCTTCATTTATTCTAAAGTCAGAATGAGTTTTTCGTTTTTTGTATTGTGACATGGTGTTAGAATAAAGTCTTGTGCATTGAGCAGAATTAGATTTCCCTCCGACACTTAACCCCCACAGCCCCAACTTATGACGCATTTAATTATTATGATGCGGTGGCTGTGGCTCAGAGGTAGAGCGGGTTGTCTTCTAATTAGATGACTGGCAGTCTGATCTCCGACTCGTCTGGTCCATGTGCATTTACCAAAAAAACAAAGGCAACGTTTTACATATTAAGTTAGGGTTAGGGTTACAGAGAACATTAGTTCAACCAACTAAATTAACCTTTGAAGCTCTGGCAGCACAAGCCCTGTCTCTCGAAAACATAACTTAAATAATATAAATAATTTATCCAAAATGAATTAGGATTAGCTCCTTAACCTGCTTTCCTTTGAAAGATAAGATAAGGAATATGAATGGATTGCAAGTAACTAAACTCTATCACCAATACAGAAGAATGGTGGATGCAATAAAGGGAAAAAAAGACTTTTATGTTCGCCTGTTATACAATTTAAAGTTCAGAGCCAATGGCAACAGTGCTGACAGAGCTAACAGTGTTTGCCCGGGGGAACTTGAGGATGAGCGCTATGCCTCCCTAACGATGCTGTTGGTCAGGGGTAAGTCAGTGTAATCAATAATTCCAAAATACCTTTATACAATTTCACTTTAGCAATTTAAAGCTTCAGAAAATACAGCTAACCTTCGAAGACACACAGCACATGTATTGAGTATTCTAGCTTACTAACCAAATTCCAATACTCAACTCATCAAAATTCAACCCACACTCACTGCATCTGAAAATAAAAGTATATATACACTTCATTCAAAACTAAAACTAAGCATGTCTGAGTCAATAATTGGGAGTTAATGGCCTAAAACCAAACCTTTTGTGCAATGTTAATTTGTACTCACAAGTCCCAAGTCCCTGAAGTATGTGCAAGAGAAAGATGGGAAAAAGTCTTGTAAGGATGGTGGAAAGGCAGACGATGACTGTGGCGATGCTCTGGCTGGCAGCAACAGTTCGGAGGAGGCATCTGATTGTTGCAGATCCAGGGAGAGTTTCCTGGTCCTTCCTGTGAAATTAAAACAATTATTTAATGCTATAATATTCAAAATGACTACGACCACAAAAGTCAAACCAGAGTCGCAGATTAAGACAAGACTGAAAACAACCACGAATGCTACATAAGAATATCGGCTTCATTTAACCCCTGGCTGTGCTTCCTCCAGCAGTGCCCCCTCAGAAGGTCCTGGTGAAGGCAGCCAATCTGACAGCGTCCTTTGAAGTCTGGAGCGGCAACGTGACAGCCATCTTTAGCTGGGATTTGTCCTCCGCCCCGCCCCATCAGCAGCTGACAGGTTACCAGGTGACCTGTGCGGAGGTCATCTCCAGCAACCGCCCCAACAATAACAAACTGTCTCACAGCCTCATCCAGTCCCAGACCTTACCTCCGGTCAGTGCTGGTATAAACTCTATAGTATATCAGTCTTAAGTCTGGCTATGGTTTGCTGTGTGTACAGTGAAAAGGGTATACTTACTAGTATGAGTGATGCATAAACTAGAGACAGGGCCACAGCTTCTTTTGAGGACACTGATGTCATGTCCTTATTTTATTTTATAAGAATTTGAGAGATTTACGGGAGTAGCTAACTTATTTTGCAGGTATGTGTCAGGGAATGTGACAAGGAGGAGGTCCATGCAAGGTTATGCTTAAAACAAACATTATTCAAATGAACAATCGATTGCAAACAAAAGTAGTTCCATCAACAAGTGTCCCAAAGCGGATTGGATAAACATATCAATAATCAAACCTCCTTTGTCCCACTAAGGTTAAATTTAACCCCAGCAAACATGATTGTATCCTCCATTTTTCATAATATGGTTCAAGGAATGAGACAAGGGGGAGTGTTTTTCAAGTTTACAGTTAAAACAGTTTCTGAACCTAAGGTTAACACACATGAACAATGGAGTGGGTAGATCAGCAATGTCAGCAAATGAAAGCAGTGCATGGATGTGTGTCATGTTTGCTGTGGAGGTGTTAAAGGTGCAAACACAGAAGATGATGATGTAGGGTGGATGTGAGCCGTAGGATAAAGAGACAGAGTGAGCAGAGGAGACAGCTTTCATATCCTAGAAGGCTCATGTGAGCTTATTCAAGCCAACAATCCTCCTTTGTCTGCCAACGGCCTGCTGAGGTCAGCCAGATCAGCTTCCAAGACAGTGGGAGGGGCCTCACATTTGTAATTATCAATTTTCTAGGAAGATTCCAGGAAATAATTATGTATCGTGGTACACATTTTGGGGGAAATATAGAATGTGCAATAAGTCAAATTCCAATCACCTCATTCTGAGTAATTGCTTTTGTAAGCAAGAGAGTCTTTCAGGCAGGAAACAGCAGGTCAGCTGAACTTTCAAAATATAACAAGCATATAATATATGTAAGATAATGATTCCAAAAAACATTTACGTTGGTTTAAAGGGAGATTGCAAGGACATTTCCCCAATAATTTGTATTACATGACATAATTCTTAGAGATGTATTATTTATATTTATTTGACAGATGTGTAAAATATAGTGTTATGAGTACAGATTCTACAATTGAAAATGTACACATTGGAATATTTAATTGGCTAGTGTTAAATATTAAGAATATTTAACTTGACTTCTTTTTGGCCAGCTGCATGAAAAAACAAAGGATTCCCTGGTCATAATCATATTATTTCATGCAGATGGGTTTCAAACATAATTTAGACCTTTTGGGGGGGAAATGTTGACAGAAATTATAATTGAAAAGATGAATAATGACATTACCCCCTCTCTCCCCTCGTGTCCTGTCTGCCTCTTCTTTCTTTATAACAAAATAAGCATTTTACAAATCATGAATATTACCTTTACTTGATTGGTACAAATTTCATGTCATGTTAGAATGACACATACGTGCTGGTTGGTCGAAGTAGCCCTCTGTGACTGTGTCTGTGACTTTTAATGCATATTGAAGTCTGTATTTTCACTGGACCCAAATCTCAGGGTCACTGGGCTCATATACACTTGAGTCTTCAACTACCCTAGAATTTGACATACCTTATTTAAAACGTGTCTTCTGCTTCCTCCTTCTCTCCTTCAGGATGGTAATATTGTGGTGGTGTCAGGCTTGCACCCTGCTAGTCTGTACAAGCTGGAGGTCAGGGCCATTACAGCAGAGGGGGAAGGTCCTGCAGCCAGCCGGTCCTTCCTGACACCTGGAAGCACCCTGAAGCACAGTAAGACATGACAGAAATAAAAGATAGATACTGTTTGCAGAGACAGAAGGATTATTTATTTTACGAGATCAGGTCTGCATGAATCAGAATCAGTATCAGCTATATTTGGCCAAGTAGGCATGCACAAACAAGCAATTTGACAGTATTTTGCTTCTCTCACAATATACTTAGAAATAAGGACAAGTTACAGCTAGGGACATGACCGCAAAGCTGTA
The DNA here is from genome assembly GCF_027596085.1 of Anoplopoma fimbria. Classification (NCBI taxonomy): domain Eukaryota; kingdom Metazoa; phylum Chordata; class Actinopteri; order Perciformes; family Anoplopomatidae; genus Anoplopoma; species Anoplopoma fimbria. The sequence goes on along the minus strand of NW_026553898.1, from coordinate 6,261 downwards.
CAGATAAAGGTAAAGAATAGGCAGGATTTTTATAGTCACAAGTAGTGGAAAATAGGCGTAAATATAAGTATCATATAGATATATATAAAAAGCAAAGACCAATCCTTGTCTCTCCTCTTTCAGGCCACAGGCTGAGGAAGCATCACCATAAACAGCAAATCATTGAGAGGCACTGATGCCCAGACAATCATCCGTCTGCACGAACCGAGTCCCTCCAACTCAGGATGATGAGGAATCCACAGAACAGTGATCAGTAATGACAAGTGCAGCCTCAGGTTCACGATAGAGATGAATTCTCCATAGCAACCATGTTAATCTGTCCCTGCAGTATCTCACAGTGGACTGGGCTGTTATTGATGAAGCTGATACACACACTGTAACATTTCCATATTAAGAAACCATCACTGACATGATTGGCAGCCTGTGCTCTCTACACTTTATGTCACAGTAATAACTGTTGGACTGCTTCACAGGACTAAACTGGAGGAGCTTATTTTGTATCCTTTTTAATAGAACCACACTAGAGACTTCAATACAGATAGAATGCTAGATAAACTAGTATTAAACTGGAACACAGATTCACAGTAACAATACCAATACTTTGACTGGATGCTAATCATCAACCACGGTCTCAATAAATCACACTAGCAACACAGAGGTATCCCACTTATTATGATATTTAGATATAATGAATAACTAAATATCACAGAACCCTAACCCCCAGAACACAGACTATCAAACACTCTTTCTGGTAAAAATAGTTTGAGCTCTTTCTCTGCATTACTCTTAAACAGTAAAGATGTATGTACTAGTTAAAGATGTTGTACTTCCCTTTGATTCCCAGGTGAGAGATACATCTCAGGACTTTGTGTGATGTGTGTGCACATCAGCATAGCATGTAGATACAGAACCATTCCAGTTCTATTACTTGTAGGGCTGGGCATAATTCAATTACATGAACACATTACCCAAAGTTCATTACCAAAACCTAAAGAATGAAAATGTGTTTTCACACATAAAGTTGTTTTCTTATAATAAAAAGTCAATACATTTTAGTAGCGTTAAATATATCAAAATGGAGATCAGTGTTTAAAGTGAATTACACTTTCCCCAGTCACAATCCAGCCAGAAGAGCAACGTTGGAAAGTCCTGACCCAGTGATGGGTCAGGACTTTCCATTGTCCTTTGTCCTTATGATGAATGTTGGATTGGGCTGGAGGTCCTGAGTGGGATCTTAGAGATGCTTAAAATGATTAATCTTGATGCCTTTAAAGTTCCTTTACAGACAATTATGCAATAAAAAATCAACTCTCAGTGGGTCATTTGCTGGAGAGATAAAAGGTCCACAAATTGTAACGACACTCCAAGAGCAAACACTATCTATTCGTGCTGAGAAATCAAAGAGAACAGAAACCCTGAAGTGGATTTAGGCTACATTGACACCAAAGCTAGGGTAGACAACTTAGACAAAAGTCATGGTCAAATGTAGCTATTCTTCTTACACAATTTGCATTTCAGGTTTGATACCCAGCCCGAATTCCCTGTTGTACCATTACATGGACCTTTTGATGGAATTGCATGAAAAAAACACATCTTTATAGTGTTGTCAGTGTCATGTGGTACCTTCAGTATATTTTAAAACCTGAAAAATGTTTTCCTGCAACTGATTCACTGATGAGATGTGTTGTTGTAAATGACATGTACTCTGTAAATGCTGTGTATACTGTTTGTCTGTATTTATTTGTTGTGGTATATTTGTGTGTGTACTGTAAATATAACACATCTGTACTGTATGTGTGCTCATTGTAAACCTCAAGAGAACCTGTACAAAGATGTTTTTCATCTAAACATTAATTCCATGTCAATATGTGTAGCCTACTTTTTAATTTAATATTATTTGATCTTTTGTCTTTCTGCTCCCTCATCAGTATTTCTCAATATCCAGCTGTGACCTTTGTCAGATGTGAGGATTAATAATGATGGTGTAACTGAGCCTGTATTCCTGTGAGGAAAAGCAAAGCCATGAGAAAACAAAGATCTGCTGTCTAATTCTACCTCCATTATTCTGGAGTTGTTGTGCAAACAAAACGTTGGAGGATCCCCCGGGGATACAGTATGTGGTAAAGGATGTTTGGTTGTTTGCTCACACACACACACGGCTCGGCAATGATTGCATCATGCCTCATTCCTATGCATAGCCACACATTGATGGTCTTTTTTATTGTGCGTGTGTTTTACAGGTGCAGGTAGACAAGGTACTACTCCTCACACTCTTGAGAAACAAAACATGTTCTGTATTCTGCCCTTTGACATAAATAATAAAGTCCATAGCTGCTGTTACAGTGTTAGGAGCAGCTAAGGCCTCCTCATGGCTCTGCTTATGTTAATGAAGACCAGACTTCATCTCTATGATAGAATATCATCTGAAACACTTGCCTGCAACATGCCAGAAGATTGAAGTTCTGCTGGAGGAGGCTGCATACAGATACACTGTGCAGAGAGTCTGTTTGGATAAGGAATAGATCAGCCTGGAGCATTAAAAAAAGTGATTTACCAAGAATTTATGACCATTTTCAAGTTTTTCTCTGGCAAGCCAGAAAGTGCTTTCCACGCTGGAGGGAGGGACGGAGAGAAGTGGATACAGATACAAGAAACTACAAAAAAATATTCTTTATTACAGTAAAGTCACTCTCTGGTAAGAGTGGGTGAAAATGTAAAGATAGCTGAAATGACTCAGTTTTTTGAACATGAAGAACAGTTCACTAGTTATGTTAAGTTATGTATTACTGTCTTCTGTGTGGGGCCAAGGCTGTTTTGCTGGGCCTGCTGGAGGAAGAGGAGAACCAGAACTAGGACTGCTTGAGGCACACTATAGGACCCTGCTGCAGTAAAATGAACGGTTTTCTGAATGGAATCTGAGGTACGGAAAACACCACCAATTTTGTCCCCAGGGACTACTAAAATCAACAAGATCAAAGTTCCTCGTAGAGGCTTTAAATGCTGTGAGCACACACACTAATGACTGAAGTCAACTCAGATCATTTCAACATCTTTGTAGAACTCAGCTCTTCAGATCTAGATTCTGGTGGTTGGACAGTCAGAGGACACAATACAGTAGTAGTAGGTTAATCAATCAAACTTGGGAAAATCTTCCCATGATACTTAATGAATCCTCACCCTTGAAGCCTTTGAGGGTGAAACATGAAATAGGCTACTTCCATTAGGGCACAACATAAACCCCACATCTGTGTAGCTTGTGTGTATCAGTCAAACACACTCTTCTGTCTGGCTTTTGAAGTGCTCACATTCATTTTCTCTGGCAATTATGCTTCAGTCTTGTAATGACGTTGCATGGCATCGGTATTTTGTTGCTGATTGACAGATGATTTGTCTCCTGTCTGTTTCTGCAGTAAAGACATCGTAAGAAGGCTAATTAAACACTTTTAGGTTAGACTATCTGCTATAATCCATTACAAAGGGACTTTGACACGTGTTGCTGGCTTTTGTAGAAGTAAGCACGAAATGAGGAGTAACTCCTCATAAGATATCAAACCGACCATTGGTGAATGACATCAGTTACTGGATGAAAACATGGACCCTAGCTGCTATTCTGTTTAATTCCTCTTCTATTTAGTTTTGCTTTAAATAATTTAAGTGATTGTGGGGCAGACACACTCTATGGGGTTCTGGGTGGGTAACTGCTCTAATGGAAGGGCAGAGAAAGCGTAAGGCTGTGTCACAGGTGTGGTGTGGACCCAGAAGCAGTGCGGCAGGACACGGAGTTGAATGCAGCAGCTTTATTGAAAGCGGGACAGACAGCAGACAAACAGGCAGGGTCAGACTCACGTCGTGAATTCCTATAAGGAAACGCCAAGCCATCAGGGAAACAGGCAGGGGATCAGGCAGACGGAAACCAGAGGAAGCGGAGGCTACACTCGTGGTCGGGGACAGAAGGCTGAGTTGTTGACCGGGGACAGAGGCAAGGCAGGGAAGTCCAGACAGGCAGGGTCGGCAACGGGAAGGTCTGGTATGAATGCCACAAACGATCTGGCAGTGAGTGTGAGAATGAGTGGGGTTTAAATACTAAGTGAGCAGGTGAGAGGGATTGTGCTGATGAGGTGGGCGTGGCTAACAGGTGCACTGCATGAGGCTGATTAGGTGAGTGAGGGAGAGTGTGGTGAGAGAGAGGGGGCTGGACTGTGAGCTGAGTGCAGGAAGAGTGAACAGGCGTGACTGTGACATACTGCAACTCTTCTTCCTGGGTTAACCCTAACCCTTAGCCCTGGATTTTCATGGTATAGTCTAACAATAAACTCGGTCAAGGTTTTTAAATATGAGTTCTGCTCCCACTATATCTGGCTGAGTGAGACCTGCCGGTCAGTGTACAACGAGCGCATGTTTGGAGGGTTTTTGTAATTACTCTCACTGTCGAAGGGACAATAAGACACAGGTCCCTACTGCATAATAATTATATTAATAATAATAATAATAATAAACCAAATCAGGTACCACCAATTTGACAAATCCCAAATGAGATGGGTCGACTGGTTGGTTAAAATTGCCTCTAGATAAATTTATATTCATTAATTTCCACTCTTTGTGCGGACCTTTTTAGACTCCTTCTGGCAGTGAGAGTAATTTAAAAAAATACTGTGGTTATGTGCTTGTATGTGCCAGTCCGACCAAGAGGACTTTGGTAGTTTTGTAGTTCCTCATTGCGAACCAACTGTGATTCTTCAACAGACATATTGCTTCTATTATGTAGCTGATTGTGCGTGTATGGGAAAAATAAAGCCCTGCTACAGAAGATTGTTGTCCACTGCATAACAAACCATGACCCATGGTGTACACAAAGGTCTTTGAGACTGCCCTTCCTTTAGCCTAAACTCCAGTTTGTGGACACCAGATATTAATTACCAAACAATACCAATCTAGAGGTCACCTTCTTAGAGAACGTGCATTTCATTTTGTGCATCTTTGAATTATTGTGCAGATCCCACTGGGGGTTTTCAAATATTACACATCTCATGCATGGTTTGAGGGCTGCACGGTGGTGTAGTGGTTAGCACTGTCGCCTCACAGCAAGAGGGGCCCGGGTTCAATTCCCCGGCCAGACAACCTTCTGTGTGGAGTTTGCATGTTCTCCCCGTGTCAGCGTGGGTTCTCTCCGGGTTCTCCGGCTTCCTCCCACAGTCCAAAGACATGCAGCTTAGGTTAATTGATGACTCTGAAATTGCCCGTAGGTGTGGATGTGAGTGTGAATGGTTGTCTGTCTCTATATGTCTGTCCTGTGATAGGCTGGCGACCTGTCCAGGGTGAACCCTGCCTTCGCCCATTGACAGCTGGGATCGGCTCCAGCACCCCCGCGACCCTTAACTGGATAAGCGGTTATGGAAGATGGATGGATAAGAGCCCCTCTCCTCCCCCAACACTCACAGAAGTTGGCCTTAGTTGAAAGGATTCATTTAGGAAGAAAAAAAATGGTATTCTGATGTGTTGAGGTGTGTAAAGGTCACATCAAAGATGTGTTAAAATTTTCCTTGAAATTAAATGTGTGAAACATGAATCAAAAGGAATTGGAGTGAGATGCTGACCTCAAAAGTTTTATTTCTATATATCTGTTAGAAAAGCATTATTTTGATTATGACTGCACTTTAATCTAATTGCACACATCTGTTGGGAACACTCACACTCATCACTCCTTTTTCTCCAAGGGATTCATTTAATGTTTAGTGATCACATGGACAACAATAAGATAAGATAAGATAAGATAATCCTTTATTAGTCCCGCAGCGGGGAAATTTGCAGGCTTACAGCAGCATAAAGTTAAAGTGCACACAAGAGACATAGTAAAGAAAGACAAGATAAAAATAAAAATGAAAATAAAAAATAAAAATAAAATAAAAAAACAAGTATTATAAATAAGCAATAAAAACAGTAGAAAAACACAATAACTGAAATATAATATTTACAGACAGAAAAAAAAAACTATATTAACCATTATTGCACAGTGTTTTATTGTCATGTGTCATGTGGTCTGCTGGGAGCAGAGCTGGTTGTGTAACCTGACAGCAGCAGGAAGGAAGGACCTGCAGTACCTCTCCTTCACACACCGGGGGTGAAGCAGCCGGTGGCTGAAGGAGCTGCACAGAGCTGCCAGGGCGTCCTGCATGGGGGGAGGTATTGTTCATCAGGGATGACAGCTTGGCCATCACCCTCCTGTCTCCCACCACCTCCACCGTATCCAATGGACACCCCAGC
>NW_026553897.1:0-47165 GCF_027596085.1 Anoplopoma fimbria | reverse complement strand
GCTTTCCTTAAAATGTCACAATAGAAGTAGAACGTTAAAGTAGGGTTTGCACTGAAATAGCGACTGACAATTCCCAGTTTGAACCTCTTTGATGTAACTATTGAGTAGACTGCAGAGGGCACAAATAAAAATGGCTATATTTTAGTTGCTGTTATCTTCAGTAGCTGTTATTAAACCACTACTGAAGAAGTCAAATTTAGACTGTGAAACCTTGAGTAATTATAGACCCATATCAAACCTCTCATTTTTAAGCAAGATACTCGAGAGAGTTGTTTTCCACCAGATAAATAACTTTTTAATTGAAAACAACATCCTAGAAATTTTCAATCGGTTTTCGAGTTAACCACAGCACAGAGACTGCACTCACAAACATTCTCAGTGATCTGAGACTCAGTACTGATGCAGGTAAGGTCTCAGTTCTGGTTTCTCTCGACCTAATTGCCGCATTTGACACGGTAGACCATGAAATTATTTTAAAGCAGCTTGAAAACCAGGTTGGCCTACCGGACTGTGCTCTAAACTGGCTCCGAACATACATCACAAGAAGACAATTTTATGTTCGTCTTGGGGAACATGTGTCATTGACACATGACATAACTTTCGGTGTTGCACAAGGGAGCTGCCTTGCCCCTCTCTTGTTCTCACTTTACATGCTCCCACTGGGTGATATCATCAGGAAACATAATGTTAGCTTCCATAGCTACGCTGATGATACACAATTGTACCTATCTGTTGAGCCAAATGATAAAGATGCCTTAAGCCCACTAACTGCCTGCCTATCATGAATGAATACCTGGATGAACAACAACTTTCTTAAATTAAATAATGACAAGACAGAAATTCTATTAGTTGGCCCCAAATCGAATAGGGATGTTTTACTGGAGAAACTTGGTCATTTAATCAAACCAGAAATAACAAGTCTGGGGGTTACCTTAGACTCTGACTTAAGTTTTCTGCCCCATATTAAAAAAGTGACCAAAGCGTCATTCTTCCACCTCAGAAACATTAAGTAAGACCTTAACTGACCATGCAAGATGCAGAAAAAGTATTGCACGCATTCATATCAAGCAGACTAGACTACTGCAATGCACTTTTTACTGGTCTTCCTATAAAAACTATTGATAGGCTAAAACTTATCCAAAACTCTGCTGCCAGACTGCTAACAAGAACAAAAAAGAGAGATCACATCACTCCAGTCTTGGCTACGCTGGACTGGCTGCCTATAGCCTCCAGAATTGCTCTAAATGGCTTAGGACCAGCCTACATCACAGACTCCCTGTTGCTCTATGTTCCTCCACGAACACTTAGATCCTCCACTGCTGGTTTCCTGGCTCCTCAAAATCTCTCGAAAAGGAAAATTGGAGATGCAGCCTTTTTCACATATGCTCCCAAACTGTGGAACAGCCTACTCAAAAACATCAGAGAAGCATCCTCAGTTGACACTTTCAAGCTTCAGCTAAAAACACATCTATTTCGCCAAGCATTCTTCAATAACTGTGCTTAGGTGCCCTCCACATAGTCCCAAAACTATCCCTCAATTGATCTTTTATTTACAATTTTTAAATGTAATATGTTTTTCTGTTTTATTGATATGCTGAAATTTCCTGTTGTTGTTGCTCTGTACAAACTTGTTATTCTGTGTACAAACTTGTTATTCTGTTACTATTTTTTATATATTTATCTTATCTATTTTTATCGTTTACTTTTAATTTTTTCAAATGTACAGCACTTTGAGCTACTTAGTCTGTATGCAATGTGCTATATAAATAAAGATTATTATTATTATTATTATTTTATAAATTATTTTGATCCTAAATGCACTGTTGTGTTTCAACAATGATCAAAGGTCACTTACAGTATGCTTTTCTGTACTGGTCGCCGTATTTCAGTCACTAAAATCCACCACGTCCCTGTCAGAGCTTCACTCTGGGATCTTAACATCTCTCTTAACATTTCTGTGGGGAGCCTGCTCCTTATAATGAAGACAGACCTGAGTGTAAATCAGGAATCTGTTAAAGCCAGAATATTCACAAAAGTTATTTAAAGCTTGAAACCACACATTTAAAAAATATAAAGCTGAAAATGCAGCGACTGTATGTGGGAGATAGTTTAACTAAAGAATGATAATGGAAAAAAACTGCACACAGTATATGTATTGTAACGGACTGAGACATGTAATGTTAACCTGTTATGTTATGAGTGTTATTTTGTTCACAGAAGAAGTAATTTAAGTTAAGAGTAATAGTTATGGCATTTACTGAGTTCAGGGGTCAGTGAAGGTCTCATGACCTGTATAGCTGTCAAACCTGTCAGTCATGTAAGCACCCTATGGGGTTTCCTTGGCACAAAAGAGCATACCTGGGATTGGCATATAGTTAGATGGGATGTCTTTGTGTTGTCCTGCTAACCTGTGAAGAGTTAGTCCGTCTGCTGGAGCGTCCTGTCATGCCGGTTAAGACTGTGTTTTAGCGCTATTATCTGTTGTTTTAGCGTATGCTACAGACCACAACCTTAGTACTGTCCGCTAATAAATTGAAATAAGCAAGATATCGTCTCGTAGCTTTCATTACACAGTATGAAGAAGTGTATTCAACACAGACACATACTTTCTGACATTTATACATTCAAGTTTTTTCAACCGATATGATAGCTGATAATCACCTGCTTCTGATGGCCGATACTGATAAGATAACCGATCATTTTACATTCTTGCATTTTAAAAATAAGTGCACATAACCTGTAGCTTCTGCACACCTGCGGGTAAGAATGGCTCAGATGTAGTGACCAAGGATGGATGATTAAATATTCCAAGGCTCCAACTGAATCAAATCTACCTGACATCACTATGACTACTTACATACAGATCAGGTTTGACTCAAATGTTTATATATGTTTTTCTAGTAAAGTTCATAAAAAAAAGTAACAATCGGGCTGCCGCTAATGATAATTTTCATTGTCGTTTATTTTCTCAATTAATCAATGACTTGTTTTATATATTATTATTATAAATTGTAAGAAATGGTGAAAAATGTCAGTCTTTCTCCCTTTTCCTCTTCTTGGTGGCTGGTTTGTGTGAGGAGACGGATGGAACCCAGTTAGGGGACAACAGGTCCTCTAACGGCACTTACAATGATAGAAGATAGTTTATGTTAAAGTGTTAGTTAAATGTGTGATATCATTTCTGAAAACTGGTAGAACCCTCTCTCCCTTAATACAACCGCTGATAACTCTTCCGACTGAAAATTAACCTTAACTATTACCTATACTAATAAAAGTTGAGTTGCTTTGTAAAACGTTAAAAAGTATCTATTTTTTACAAAAAACAATAGGTTTATCAGTCTGAGCATGAGCTCAACATGTCTCTGTACTGTATTCAGTTGAAAAAAGGAGCTAAAGGATTTGCAAATAATTTTGTTGTAAGTTTGTTTACGTCTTACAGAGCACCCCAACTCTCTAGCTAACGTTAGCTAACAGTTAGTGTAGCTCATCAAGGCCACTGGAGTTGGTTGCCTCGGTCCACAAAAGCAAACCATGTCAGAATAATTACGTAAATAAAAGATTTATTGCTAAAAATATAACATAACATACTGTTAACTTTAGCTAACCTTTGATGACGTTATCGCTGAAAACACGTGTATACTTTGACAGCTGCCATTGTTCACCCTCCTCCGGGACAGCAGCACTTTTAATGGCACAAATCCAAAATGTCCTCCTTTAAGGGTCTTTGTTCTCCGACGGGATTCTGTAGAAACACGGACCAGGCTTGTCTCCTTATTGGTTTTGCATCTGATTGCTAAACAACTATCCTGCATTTTGACGAAACAACAGAAATCACTCGTTTCCTAAGCTGGTGGGCAGCGGAAGACAGGGACGTGCTAAGGACGTGACATCGTGTGAAAACTATAAATTAAAATAGACATTATGAAGAAATTAAGAAAAACATCAGCAAAACAGGTGACTTTTGAACGGTGGTTTGTGTGTATGTATTGATGTCTTTTAAATACCTACCTACCTAACTGTATTAACATAAACAGACAAAACCTTCAGTGACTTACTGTAACCTTTGTGGATCGAAGGATGGGCTGGATTGTTGCAGCCTGATCTCATTTTTGTAATGGCAGTACGTAATTCTACTGACAAACAAAGCTGTCCTGAGGAATGAAGTATTGGTGAGGAATGAAGTATTCTGTGCTATAATTTTAACTCATGGTTCCAGACAGCATTTCAACTATCAGGAAGTTAAGGAATATGATCTGGTATAGAAATGGCCCATTTGGTGAGCGCTAACTAAATTGTGCCATGCCATGTTCAGCCATTATTTTTTAACACCTATTTGGCCGAAAACAAACTCCCATTGTGCCTAAAGCCCACTGTTCTGAAAATACAGAATGAAATCATCTGACATTCCCGATTTTCCTTACAACTGGTGAAGGCATGTCCCACGCCTCTTATGACTTGTTGCCTTTGTTAGTTGAGTTGGTTAGGTTGGTAAGTTTAGGCATGAGAAGGGAGATTAGGGTAAATCAACAGAAGGCAAAATAGGGCAGGTCATGCCTTCGCCATGGTAAAAAGGCGATTATGCTACTGGGAAGGTCCAGTGACGTCAACAGTTAGCCATGTGCTTTTGTTCATTCCACAGAAAGTTTGTATTTTTGGAGCATGGGCGATTTTCAGTCCAATTGGACAATTTTTTCCGGACTATTGGGGTTTCGGAATAATTGGCTGACGGAACCATGGGCAGTCCCCTTATGAATCACTTACTTTACGCAGGTGATAAAACCATCCAACCGCCCGAATGGGGTTCATATGGACCCTTGAGCTAAAATATTTTAATTACATAATCTGTTCCCAGAAGTCAATAATGATTCTGGCTTCTGAAAGCTTGAATTCTTTTTAGTTTGATGGCTGTTGAACAGTGTTGCTGCAGAGTGCAACATCACTTATGTCGCTGCTGGGTGTTCCTTATATAGTTTATGGACCCTTAATTGTGTTTGAGGAATTGTAGTTCTGATAAGTACACCACTCTCCATTCCTATTATGATGTAAGCTAATGATTATAGTTAGAATGAATCCAAAGCGTGGCCTCGATACAGTGTACCCTGTCAGTGTTGATAGAAGGAACTCATTGATGAGAATGCCTTCCACAATTCCCTGATCCCCACTCAAGTGGTTATGAATTCAGAGTCAGGGAAACAATAATCATAATTGCATCTGATAGTTTGTCTGACTTGTTTATTTGTATGACTTTGACCTAATGTCATTATCTGTTGCCGGCATACTCAAGAAGAACAAAATGTATTTGTGCAATAACAATTATCTACTTTCCTCAGGAGATGAGGTCATAATAACTGTCAACACCCCAACAATTTACCTGACACGTTTCAGTGTCAGTGCTTCAGAATACTGTTGCAAATCATTTATTCCTTGACTCATAATTCCATACAGATAATGGAAATTGTTAGAAAGCCCAATGCATGACGCATGGGCAACACTGCCTACATGAGGAGCCCAAGACGGCTACGTTGCTGAACGCTTACGGTGTCCACACAGACAGTGTGGCTGCTGCTGCCAGCCCTTTCTTTCTATATTTAGTTAGCATTTTATAATGGCGATATATTTAATTTCATTTTATTAAGGTGTCAATTATAATTATTTTATACAGAAAAGGGTGAGCAATTGTGTTCTCCTTTGTGAATAATAATAATAATAATAATAACTAAAGCAGGTACGCCTATAATGCATGTACCTGCATTTTTCACTCTCTTAATAATACACTTATGCTAACAAATTAAGAAATCTCTCCACAGAAAAATGCTAGAAGACATTTATTTTGAAAGTGAAACATAAAGTGTTGAGGTTAAAATATATACTAATTATTTGTGTTGTAAATGTTGCCCAAAGTAGCTAAATCAGCAGTAAAAAATGAATATCCGTGTTGATATAGAATCATACAATTCCATTTAAAGTGAATAACTAAGTGAATAACTTACACATGTAATGTTATGTTCTAAATAGTTTAAGAATGGAAAGACAATGTTTTTTTCACAAGCTCGGCAAATAGCCAATAAGTCTAAGTTTTTGCTTTCACTTCAGCCAATAAAATGCTTTAGCACGCCTCCTGATTGTCCGCTGACTGGTCACGTCAGTAAAGGTGAAAGGGCCGAAGTGCCAGTCGTAGCTAAATCTTTGATGAGAGCAGAGCGTTCTCATTGAAGTGTGTGTTGATAAAAGAAAAGAGTACACTGTTCCATTCCAGTCTGTGCACAGCAGCCTGGCGCCATTTTCCAATCTAATTTACCACGTCATTGCACTGGTGAGTCGAGTCAACCCGTAGCATGTAGCTTACTAGAGAAAATCTCCGCTAGCCGTGATGCAAATTTCGCTATGGTCAACTCCATTGACTTATGCTAAAAACGTTAGCGATCAAAAAGTCTGCTAGCTGCAGCGTTAATAAGTGTCATGTAAAATCCCATTTGATAATGCTAAAATTGTTGAACATATATAAAAGATAAGTATAGGGTTTAATATAAAAACTGCTGATAAGCAGACATATTCTGCCATGTTGGTGTATTAAAAATACTGTTGTTTATTATGTTTTGATGCACCTTTTGCACTATTTTTGTCAATTGAAGTGTTGGCTAAGATGTAGTTTGTTAGTGTATTTCACTGTTAAGATATTTTTGATGACTGAATTGAAGAATAATTTAAAGGTGCAGCAATGACTACGTTTAGCTTGATATTTGTGTTTTCTATTATGTACTTAACTGCAATTGAGTTTTTTACTGAAAGTATTAGTTCTCTGAACTATGATTTTGGTTGGTTTTGGATGAAAATTGTGGTTGTGAGATAAACGTGAACTGCCTATGTTGAATAAAAGAAGTGTGTGATTTCATAAGCTTTACCCTGGTTACTGGTCCTAGAATCAGTATAAAGGTAATTTTATCTTATTCATAGGTCAGGGTTTTTTTTTGAGTTGGAAACCTCTTCAGAAACTCTGGGACTTCAGAGGAGATCACAGAGCCACTTGTGAAGAATTGAGAGACAAATTCAGAGATTCCAGAGAAAAACATATATTTCCAGTACTGGATGGCGAGCACAGCCCACGAGATAGAAAACCTGTTGCCTACAGTAAGAAAGGCTGTGCATTAAAGAAGACCTACGTCAATTGCGGTAGGAATTAACTACAATCACAAACAGCTCTGGAGACAGATGAACATAGATACCTCTCTTCATACTGGTCCCACACCGGGGTTGGAGTAAGAAACTGTGACTCTTACCAAGACTTCAGACACAGACTACAATAAATACCCGGGTCTTTATTGTTTTTATGTGCGCACAGTTTTGTTTTTTTAATCTAATTAAATCCATGTAAAAAACCTTGATTGTAACTTGAACTTACCTTGGTCTGACCTGCTCATTATTGTGTTTCATTTTCAATACATGCAGTCGAAAAATCTGCAGCCGTGTCCTGTTTTTCTATTTTACTATGGTCACCTATCTCCTTGGCTCCCCCCTTTCCTAAATTCTTCTGAGTCTGGTCCAATCCATACAGTTACATTTATTATCATTTTACCACACTGTTTTTAGTGGTAACGAATACTGGTTACACAAAGATATACATTATGAAACTGTAGTAATGTGGCTAATGATGTCAATAGCCTATACTGTCAAAATTACTTTCACTTGTTTTATTTAGCTGTGAACCGCGCGTGTCACAACGAAAAAAAGGCAACACTTGAGATCTCCAGATTTACCGAAGCCAACACACAGCCTGAGCGGCGCTGCTCAGGCGATCTGTGTGAGTGCTTTTAGCCATATAGGCCGATGCACAGCTGATACTGGTCATATATTGTTTTGTTATAGCAGCTGGTATACAAGGCTCCAAACTAACGTTTTTCACCACTGTCCTGTAACGGTCCCGAAGAATAATTTCAACCGTCCCAAACTCAGTGTAAAACGTAAAAGAAATTCTAAATTTGTCACTCTGTTCCGTCATCTTTGATTAAATCAGTAAATACATCTGAATTGGAGGTTTCGTACATAATGTCACGCAAGTTAATTTATCTACGCTTTAATTGTAGATGTAGCCAAATTGTTGTCTACCAACTTTTAAAAATAAGTGACCTGACGCTGGATCAGAGCCTCTCACCACACACACTGAAAAACGGACCATCTACCTGTACATCAAGTTGTAGTAGAAGGAGCTCTAGCGCTCTACAGAGTGTGCACCGCTGCAGGGGGCAGCTTTGACCTTTCTAAACACCCCCGTCAATGGCCACGCCGTCAGTAGGCCTATCTCTGGGAGGTATCTCTGGGAGGTATCTCTGCGCCATGGGAGCTGCCATGGGTTCCCTGCCAGCAGCTTCATTATTGTCGGGAGCCACGATGCGCTTGTGCGTTCTGTTGCCACCACAATTTATATTCTCCTCCTGAATGCACACTAAACAGCGAGGAATCAGAGGAACTGGGGGAAACGAGTTAAGGAGAGCTCTGGGCCAAGGTCGGTGAGAGAAGGCATCCACTCCTAGTGGTGGGTGTTCTTGTGTGTTCATGGGGAACAACAGCGTCTCTTGACATGGTTTGTACACTTTATTCCAGCGGCATGACGGTGAAGGGCTCGTGGTGAGATACTTTTCAATATATTTTCCCAGGATTGGAAAAAGTCAGATCGGTGAAGGTCCAGAGCTCTCAGAAGCAAGGTCACTGACAGCTGGTAGATGTCGAGCATTGCCAGTTGACTTCCAGTATGTCCGGGACGTTGTAGGTGAAGATGTTCGGCTCTTCTGTCGCAATGAAGGCCTACGCTTACATCATCAGTAGTTAAGCGCCACAAAACTTGCAAGCGTAATGTAGGGGAAGGAGCAGCTTTCACAGCTGGGATAACAGTCTGATGGGAGGATGTAGCCAATCCGACAGCAGGTACACAAACGGACATCGCTAAACATCTTGACCTGCTTAACTCTTCATTTGTTGACTCCTTTATGCTGAAGAAAGAAGCAGAATTGTGTGTTGCACGGCTGTTACGTATCGCAATTGAGGATGTAAAGGAGGCTGACGCAGGGCGTAAGGGCACAAAAGAAAAATCTTCACTACAACTCTTTGAGGGCGCAGCCTATACGATACAGAGCTACAGCTACAGCTTGTTTTCCTGAACTAGCGAAGACATCTTGGCTAGTTCAGGAATGAAGAAGTATCACTGTGTAAGAGCATCGGAGTGTGGAATTTTTCTTTTAAGGGAGACAGAAATATAGTTGTCACATCTGGACATCTACAAGCATCTTCCACATTCCCTGCACAGCCCCAGAGGAAAACTATTCACACAGGCCTGTAGAAGCTGCACTGCCTTGTTAACTCGGATGGGGAGGAGAGCAGAAAGATTCCCAGAAACAGGCCTTCATGTGACTCACCATCTCACAAACACAATAATAATGCCTCAACCCCCAAAATACTAACCACCAAGTCAGTTGTCATCTTGTGTTAGAATGTTTATTTTTGTGGTTGTACTACGACGTGTTTTTATGCTTTCATGTTGATGTTATTGTTGTGTGGTACTTTCCAACTGAAGCAGATTATATGTAAAGTGACATTGTTAAACCCAACAGCTGTCTTGAGGTTGCTGATTGAGCGGACTGCAGGCTTTCCCTACATAGAAACCCTTAGTCTATGTATTAAGCAGAGCTCAAAGTGCAATAGAGGTTGGTTGAAAGTAATCCAAATCAAAGGCAACAGATGACCTAGAGACAATGTGTGATGCTCAGTTTGTACATGCAATCTGGCTAACATTGCAAGATCACAGACACAGGAAAGAGAAATTAAACTATGAAAATGTCCAGGTACTGACACCTTAGTGGTACGATAACAAATTTCCTAGTACAGTAGGGGTACACATTTTTTTTAGCAGTCAGCAACCATGCAGATAAGAAATGATTAGTACATTTTATAAGCCAACAACTACGAATCTGATTATTTTATGTAATCTTGTGAAATGATTTTAAGATAATACTAATCAAATAAAAAAAACGCCTATCTGAGAAAAATAAAATTAAACACACAATGAGCTGCCACTAACTGTGATAGCCAGTTACTGTAGAAAAAAAAGATAAAATTAATTAACCGAAACATTTTGAAAAAATGGGTATTGCTAGCAGGATCACAATTTAAAAATGAATTTAAAATGAACAATGTACTGTGCAGATGTGCATATATAACAACAATTCAATCTTAAACAGCAGCTGCAACACTGTCTGTGTGGACACCACAGAGCGAGTGGCAGCAGAATAGCGAGGGAGTTGTCAGGTAGAGGTCGGATCTGTGGCCCGTATTAATATTTTTAACCCCCTCTCGCTTTCACTGGGTGGAAAGGTCACCATTATTTTGCATGTTAAGCAGAAAAGTTAAACAACATCACAGTAAAGTGCAAGTTATCATGTAGCAAGATTATTCTTTTTGCCTAGGAGACATACAAGCATTAAAACATGTGTTCGGCTGTACCAAATAGTTCGAAGCTGCAGTCATAACATTAACATTGAAATTATATTAGTAATAACTTACATACACATTGCATGTAAAGACCACCTTCATTCTTGCAAAAAATTCACTGCGCTCAAAAACACAGAGGGAGGCAAGTAACTGTATGAAGGGGGCAGTCTTGCAGCAATCTAACAGCACCACTAATTATATTTATATCCCCAATAATACGATTTATTTTTTGTCCCATCTTTTCAGAGTTATCATAAAATATAAAGACATTCAAAACTTTATTTAAAACCTCAGTAGAAGATTTGAATGCATAACATGACATCAGGTGTAGCCCTAGAAAATTTCATGTAGGTTAATTTAAATTAATCTAGATGGGTATACTGCTGTTGGTCCAAGCTAAAATCCGGAAAATCACCACTTTTGATGATTTTGACTTGTATCAAATATGTCAAATTACAGGGGTCTAGGTGTATTTTTAGTTAGTTTCTGAGAAAAAAAGTTTTTTTCATGCTCCTGAAAAAAAGGATTGTTAGATATACATGGGAATCATCAGACAGGAATGATATACAGTATTTCCTAATCATTTCCTAGGCTTTGGCATCCCACTATAGTCTATTCTGTCCCGCCCCAGTTTAATAATGAACCGAAAATATTTCCATACTTAACTGGCTGTTCATATATCATTTTAATCATTGTTGCATAATATGTTCATCACTTTATTGTTGCATATTGAAAAGGTGGAGCTAATTTTAACTACTTTATGTGTATAATAAGTATATTCTACTTCATAATACATTATAGTTTAGTAGTTGACTTATTTATAGCAGCATAACTAGTAACTAATATTGTCAAATGTAATGATGTTTCAATTGCAATAATTCTCTCTGAAACATAAAATTGAAATACTCTAAAGTAGATCCAAGTACCTACAAATTTTACTTAAGTACACAAGGCCTACTTGAATAGCCCAAATGTACTTCTTACATTTCACCATTGTGAGCACAATACTCGTCATAGTAGTATTCCCCAAGAATCTTGCTCTCAAAATGAACCAGGTTGATTTTTTAAACTTTAAAATGTATGACATTTTCTTCAGGAGTAGCATGCCCCCAGAGCCCCCTAGACAATCCGTGGTCCACCCATTTTGGTCTCCCACAATCCTAAGGGATCACTGCATATTTAAAGCTAAACACTGTGAATATATACTTCTGTATAGACGGACCATTATTTTGTTGGCTAGAAAGAAATATAGACTATATGTAACATAAAAAGGGTATCAAAATCAACAAATCAAAATGAGAGTATTAATATTTTTCAGTCATTTTCTCTTCAGTGATATATAAAGTAGGTTGTCTCTTGGCTCCTTTCACAAAATACAACAGCCTGTATGCACGACAGCAAGCTAGAGATTGCTCTATAATCCAGTGATGCAGGTGTTTTATATCTAAGAAATGTTTCACATAAACACTTCTTTCATTTAGTGGAAATATATGTGTATATACTCCATTGCGCTCTCTACCATATCACTTATTTCTCACACAATAGCATCTCAATTGCTTTTCTTTGGTTGAGATGTGACAGAAAAGGCTCATTTGGCATGATGTACCGTTACGACAATCATCTTTATCATGCCAAGGTGGTTGGGGATTGCTGTGCAGATGCCTCATAATGGAGCTCCAGACTGCTGTACCATTCATCTATGTCTGGGCCAATAGGGGATAACTCTTTCTTTCACAATAACCATCACAGAGATCATTTCAACAAGAATAAGGCTTATTTATCTGATTTTTTTTTTCCTTTCTGTAATTGAAATGAAAATAAACAGCCTTGCACTATCTGTTACATCATTTACCACTTGACAGCAGCACATTGCTTAAGTTTAAATGATTTCCTTTGTGTATCTACACATAATGGAAGTGTAAAACTACACCTTTGTCGAAAGAAAATGTTGAAAGAAATTCCCGACTACCAGTACTACAATGGTATTGCAGTGGTGTCTTGGATCTGGTTCACTTAGGATGAAACACATATAAGTTGCTGGAGGGCATCCTGCAATGGCCCTGGATTGTTGGTAACCGTGTTGTCAAACAACACT
This sequence comes from Anoplopoma fimbria, assembly GCF_027596085.1. Taxonomy (NCBI): domain Eukaryota; kingdom Metazoa; phylum Chordata; class Actinopteri; order Perciformes; family Anoplopomatidae; genus Anoplopoma; species Anoplopoma fimbria. The sequence continues at coordinate 34,591 of NW_026553897.1, read as the reverse complement.
GACAGATCCCAAATGTACATTTACTCAAGTACTACTTGTACTTTACTTTTACGTTTTGCTACTAATGATGACTTGTTTCATACAGTTTTATACGTGACACGAACAGCGGTCTCCTAGGTGAAAGTGATGTGTTTGTTTGACCCTACAACTTTCTCGCTGTTTATCCTACGACGGTCTAACATTTATGTGGAACGCCTCTGGGTTTTACAAGAAGAGCTGGAAAACTTTGCTTGGGAGAAGGACGTCTGGAACATCCTGCTAAGTCTGCTGCCCCTGCAACCCAGCCCCAGATAGCTGAAGATATTTTGATGAATGGATGGATGGATGGATGGATGATGGATAGTTGGTCAGCAAGACCACTTCCGATTGTCCATAGAAAATAGCAACAGGGTAAACAAGATGATCACAGGTTCAGAATCTGTGCAATAGCAATGTCTGGAATGAGTCTGTGACGTCTAAAACATTTTTACTTTGATGTGAAGTCGGCTAAAAAGATGTCCTTTAGATGTCGAAGTGAACCTTTAGAAAGTCTCAGAAAAAGTGCAAAACAACATAAAAACATTGATTTAAAACTATATGAGCAAATATTTCAAAAGACTGGAAAACTTTCAGCCCAATGAAATTAACTGTAAAGGACAACTATGATTTATTACAACTTAGCTTTTATTCTCGTACTCTGGCCATTGGTCCAATATGATGGCAAGCTTGCTGTCAACAACCTTATAGTTTAGATCTACCCAGCGCTTTCATCTGGAAAGCTGGGGAAATAGTGAGCCTTGAGTTTAAAGTTTTTTTAATTTAATAAATGTGTTTCCAATATCAAAAATGAACCCTTCATGCCATAATGAAAACCTTGATTTTGTGCCTTATGAGGACATATTTTTTACAGTCTGTCCTTTGGAAATGTAATAGAATGTTAGGTCTGCTTTCACGTTGAAGCTGTAAGAGGATGTCCATTAAGTTCACAATGAGTGAACTTGTTTTCTGTTGAAAAAAAAGCTCCTCATACCCCTTTACCCCTCCAAACTCATGCACAGATCACTTCCAGTGGCCCACAGTAAAAGACATCATTAAACTTTCCTTCTGGCTCCTTAGGGGTTGTCTTTTGAACGGCTGAGTAAAAAAATGAAATAGCATATTTTGGACATGTACTGGCAATGTCAGTTATACAACTAGGTTTCAATGCAGCAATAATTGTTTGTGTTGTGTCCTTTTACCTGCCAGCTATTATCCCAGTATACTAAATAAAACTTCCATTTTATTAGTTTTATTTGTAGTGGATTGCATTCTTCCTTTTAGTCACATTGGTTGTATTTTTCTGATATAAATCTCCCAAGGATCAGTTTGGAGTGTACACAGGCCACTTGAGCACAGCCCCCCCGTAAACATACATGAAATAAATATAAAGCAAGAGAAATGCACAGGGATTGAGTTATGCATAAAGGTTTTGGTGTAGGCATTGATGCATTTGATATATGTGTGTAGCATGTGTGTATTTGCATGCATTTACATTCTTTGTACCACAAGTGACTCTTCAATTTGTTGGTTTGTAAAGGAATCCACAATGAGTGAACTTGTTTTCTGTTGAAAAAAGCTCCTCATACCCCTTTACCCCTCCAAACTCATGCACAGATTGCTTACAGTGGCCCACAGTAAAAGGATACAACATATCGGCATGGAAATCTAGAGAATAGATATCCTGCCTTCAACCCCGAGTATTGCAGAGAAAGAACAGATTCACATTAATGACCAAGCCATACAATGATGTATTTGTTTTTGTCTCAGAGCAATCAGTGCTAGACAAACCTCTGGACGAAACAGCAAAAAGCTCAAAGCACATATCTCATTACAGGCTTTTGTTTATAGCTTTGACTCTGTACGATACTGAAAAATGGATTCTCCTTATTGTTTTCTCTTGAAATTCTTCTCTGCCATTTTTGGTGATTTTCCTCTGATTCATTCCTTTTGAGCTTGACAGATTCTGGAATTATTTGGATTTCATGGGAGTTGCTTAAATAGCTACTTAAAGGGGAAGTCTGAAATACAGCTACAGTGCCACATTAGGTGTCAGGACAGGGCCAACAGCAGTTTTGTTAATGCTTACAAATGACTTAATATGTTCTAATGATGCAATATAAAACAGCACAACAGTGGTTCCACAATCTATTACATTTCATTTTGCTTATATGAGCGGATTGTTTTCCATTAGCAATAAACTGTGACCTCAGTTGGTTCTTTAATATATCTGAAGAATTGTTCTCATAACGCTGATTTGATGCATTTGAGTTGACTCAATTAACTTGCAAACAACAATGTCAACACTCTGATATGTTCAGTACTGAATCATATATCCATTTAAAGCAACTGCTATTCCTTTGTTACTGTGTTGCATCAGATGAATGACCTCATCAGTAAATTGACTGATAAGTACTGCTGGGACCAACTGGAGCCTTTCCCTTTTCAATGAAAGTAATTGTGCTCATGTTTGTAATATCATTTTCTCTTATTCCTTTAGAAGGTTGTTGTACGTTTGCGTAGGTTGATAAATCCAATTATTCTTTAATTGGAGGCCAATTCCATCAGCACCACCTCAGAAATGCAAAGCCATGCATCCTCAAAATAATTAAAAATTGGGCCTCCTCTCCCCAAAAGCCTAATCTGATACTGGACAATTCTGCGAACTCATTTTTATTTCAAAAGATACATATTTTTTGCTAATTCCATAGTATGGTTAAAGGTAGACAACTAAAAGGAAATTTAAGGTGCAAAATTCAGAGCATATCCAGTGCCCCCACACAGCTTCCTACATAGCAGCGGCTGAAGCAGGGACTTGCAGCTAACGCTGCTGACAGCGCTTATAGCGCTAACAGTATTCAAAAACAATAACCAGACATTTTTGGGTTGCTGGGAGTTGACCACAATGGCGCTAAGCTGTTAAAGGCCGGCACCACTCATTTTGAACTTCAGAATGGCTCTTCAGAAAACTATGGGTGACGTCATGGAGACTACGTCCATTTTTTGCAAGCTATGCCTAGACATACACACTGCATAACTGTTTTATATAGGGAACGTAAATTCTGTCAGCATTCAGCGAAAAGGGAACTTAATTACATAGCTCACAGTAGCGGAGACTATTCTACATTCCCCTCTGACAGACTGACAGACTGACAGACGCTGCTTCGGGTCAGTTGGACCTTGGTAGTTGGTCCTCTGACTGCACAAATATATTCCAACCTTTTATTAATGTGCTGCAACTGTTGCAAATGAACATAAATTCTGATATGAATAGTTTTTTTCCAGATTCTTTACGGATATTTTATTCATAAACAGCATTAACACAGCAGATAAGATAAGATATACTTTATTGTCCCCCAGGGACATTTTTGGGGTTTCTAAGACACTAGTTACAAATAATACAATCATTGACCATGCAGGTTTTGTTATTCCAGAACAACAGCAAAATTAATTGTGTATTCCAGCACCTTAACATGCTGACCAGCCATTTTGCTTTTATGAAGAAGTTGGGTTTGGATGGGGAACATCTTTATTACTACTTAGTCAACTAACACCACTAAGAGTTAACAGTGGAACTGTTTTACAAATCAATCATAACTTTACTTTTTCTGCAAATAATATATCTAAACATAATCAAACAGATGATTGCCCCACAGTACACTATACAATCATTCTGTCATCAGTTGCCCTAACACAGCCTGCAAAAAGATTGTTTATTTATATTCTGAAAATGTTTATCTCTGTCACGGTTGATATGAAATATTAAACCACCGTTTTACAAACTGTGGCCACTGCTGCTCACATCCCCAAACAGATCTTCCCTTTTTGTATCTCTCTGGAGCTTTCTGTAATTATCAATTCCCTTTTTTTGGGGGGGGGGGGGATCACTGAAATGTTTATAGAGACAAAAGAAGCCATATAATCAATCTTTAACAATGTGGGAACAGCTCTAGTTTTGTCTGAGACAGCAAATGTAAACTTGCTCCTCGAAGAAAGGGGAGCCTAGATGTTGATATGGATGAAGGCAGGCTGCCAAGTGCAGCAACACAGACAGATCACATTGACGATGACGGCCTGCGGTAACAGATGAATGAAATTCAGAATGCTTCTGTCTTCGTGGGAATGATCACAGTTGACTTTTCCTTGATGACTTGTGCAGTTCAAGGGTGTATTATTCCAATGTTCCTCACCTAACCACAGGCCACGGCGGCTAAAGAAACCCTGATATGTAGTTTTCTTTAGAAAAGGACTAAAGACGGGCTCAAGCAAAGGGAAAACAAACACTAATGTAGGAGATGATTTATTGTATGATTCTTCATATTAAAATGCACGTGTGTTTTTCATTAAAATGGCTAAATTGTATCTGTTAATTGTTTGTGGAGACAGAAAAATTCAGTGGGGATATAGGGAATAGTAATACAACGAAGGATGCAAACAAATAAGAGGTTAATTATATTCTCTGGTTTTGCTCAGCCGATTAGTTTAGCCTGTTCTCCAGGTTGTGTCTGATGGCAAAAAGGTACACTCCTTTCCCCCCGAGACACACATATGCATATGAGTGTGCATGAAAACAACACACACACACACACACACACACACACACACACACACACACACACACACACACACACACACACACATCCCACCACAAAGATCATAGCCACAGCAGAACATGCTCGCCAGGAGGGCTGACATAATTGTATTAATTGTTAACATAATGATGCATTTATGTTTAATGCCTACCTTCTGGTGATTACCAAGGAGGAACCTTAAGGCCTGGAACCTGGCCCCCTCCTCTCTCCCCTCCACTCTTTCATGAATATCATTCCCTTTGTTATTACTCCGACTGCTCCAAAGACTTTCATCATGTTGTCTGTTGTAGACACTTTCTCCCCCTGTCTCTCTCTTTCCGTCTCCCTCTTTCTCTCCCTCTCAGGTGCACCACAGAAACGTATCATTAAGTAATCACAGCTTAATTTGTCTGGTCTAGCTCTATGGCCTCCCGTGAAGTCCTTTTGACACACAGAATACTAAATGTATGACTTTGATTAAACTTTGAAAAGATGAAAAGAAGCAGGAGTAAGAATCTTCCTTAAATATATATATATATATTTGCTTTTAGTTGGATCTTGCAGGTTTTAAGAAAAGCTTAAAGCAATAAAAGAAAACACATTCAACAAATCGAAAATACTTAAATATTTTGCTTTAAAATGAATTATACCGACAGCGATGCAAATAGAGACAGTTGCATCACCTTTTCAATAAAAAAGGTTCCAATATATTTGCGCAGGCTGAGGACAAACAACCGCAGAAGCATGAACTACTGTGAGCTTTTTAATTGAGTTTCCTTTTAGAAAAATGCTAAGTGAACTTTTGTTCCCTCTGATAAACAATTAGGCAGTGTGTCTGGCAAGGACTTTTATTGTGAAAGGTAAGAATTAAAGTATTGAACTGATCTGCGCTGCCTTTGTCAAGGTTGAAAAGAGTAGTAAAGTTTGCTGTCTTTGCTTGAACTATGGAGTCTCCCTGTACACTAGTGCACGTTTAGGATATGTGTCCTCTGGTGTGTAAAGGCATTTAGAGTTATAAGTTGAGGTATAAGTTCTCTTTGGACAGAGCCAGGCTAGCTGTGTCCCCCTGCTTCAAGTCTTTATTCAAAGCTAGGTTAAACACGTCATATCTCCTGGAGTTGGTTTGCACTAGCTGCTGGTTCAAACTAACTACAACTTAACTGAGTTGATCACTAAATCTAAAGATTTCATCACACAAACATGTTCTTACATAAATGATTTGTTCTCACAAAGTAAATATATCATGCCAGTAGAGCTACCTGATAAAACTAATGTTAGCTTGCTAATACCTGAAGCGTTTAGTCTGAAGATTAAGTAGTGCATCAGTAAAGTTTGTTTGCCTGACTGGTGAGGACATATTAGCCCAGCTGAAATTACTGAGAGTATAAATGCTTTTTTAAATGCATATCCAATTCTTTCCGCATATTACCAAGAGGGTCAGCATCCCTGTTTAATTAGGCTGTTTTCATCATCAAAGCATTCCTATACCCAGTTATGGTTGATTCTTTTTATAGATTCCGACGTCTCACCACATATTGACTCGATTCCGTTTCTGCCTTGGAGCCGTCATGGAGGTAACAATAAGGGCTCGCCGCAGCATGTTAGACATTATTACCCTTATTGATGACTCATCGATCTAGCAGGCAGGCCACAGTAATCAAGCACAATGTCTCCAGGGACCGAAAGGATCAAGGCCTAAATCATGACTCCCCTGGCACAGAGGCTGCTACAAGAGATAAGACTGTGTCTGTTTGTGTTTTGTAGGCAAGTTTCTGTGTGTGTGTGTGTGTGTGTGTGTGTGTGTGTGTGTGTGTGTGTGTGTGTGTAGCATTGTTAGCATGCCACTGTTTGTCTTGGAATGGTTTTGTAATTAGATTAGAACATGTGTTTGCGCGTGGATTCCGGGCCTGCGAGTTGCACAGTTCTGTGAGTATAAAGATGTTGCGCAATTCATCACAGCCCTGGGTTTGTGATTTATTGCGTTTCTCATCAGCATGTTATTCTTTTGCTAAACCAAGAAAAAATCAATCATTTCAAGGGCAGACAGAAATATTCATGTAAGCATCAGACTGCTGCGTTGACATATCAGATATTGCTATGTTTGTGGTGCAGCATATTGCATATGATAGATTTTCAAACGTTATTGATTTGTGATGGAGACTCCTCCACGGATGAATGTACTATTGATGTGCTGCTGCCAGAATATAATGGAGCAATGCTTGAAAGATGAAGACGACGGGTCAAGTCCAGGACCTGCCCTTGTATCAAATGCATGAATGTGTGTGTGTGTGTGTGTGTGTGTGTGTGTGTGTGTGTGTGTGTGTGTGTGTGTGTGTGTGTGTGTGTGTGTGTGTGTGTGTGTGTGTGTGAGAGGTAATCTCCCTAGACAAGGGCGAGGTAATTTCATTTCACACACTGTGCCATCAGAAGTTTGTCAGCTGGCAGTCACTCTATGTCTGTCTGTAAGGGTTTGAGCTGCTTCAGTCCAGCCTCACGTTATTGATAGATATTCAATGATAATAGTATTTGCTGAGTTCAGTCTATACTCTCTTTGCTTTGTAGGTACTACAAACCAAACATTTATAAACAGCAAAAATAATATTATTATTATTGGTAGTATTTGAACAGTCCCTTATCCAATCCACCTCAAGACTGGAGATCACAAGATCATAGAACAGAACAGGAAGAAGTTTTACTGTCCAGCAAGAGCTAGATGTAGATTTTTCTTAATAACAAATCTCAAAAGTAAGGCCAAAGCCAACAATACTCCCTCTTACCATTATGTCTGTGTAGTCAAACCCTAACACAGTAAATGTTCTGACGCTCTGCCTGAGAGCTCCATTACTGCCCACCATCTATTCAAAACAGCGGTCTTACTTTAGCACTGGGCGACATGAACACCGTAGTATATTTTAAATCTTAACCATCCAAATCTGTGCTGAATGGTAAATCCCACTGATCTTAAACCGGAGGCGTGGCCAATGTTTATTATTATCATAGGTAACGCCCCCTAAACACTAGACCTGTCTGTCTCACCATTAGCAGGATCTGGAGACACAGACACTCTTCTCACTGTTGGTGCTGAACCATTGGTCTGTTGACTAAAGTTAATGTGAGTCAAATTAAAGAAAAAATAATCAAGGCCCTGAACGTCAAGGGCATGAACTTCTTTTTGTTATGCATAAGGAGACAGGAAGTGTACACCATTGTATACCATTTGTGCAGCTTGTAATGCATCATATTTTGTTATAGCATTTCTTTGCTGCTCGGAACACCCGCGCGACCGCATAGCAACCATATACACACAACTACATAGCACCTTAGTATCCGAAGACCAAACAACCACCCGTTGACCCTGCCTTTATGTAAAGACAAAAGCTCAGCTTACAATATGAGGAGACTGAGAGACAAAAATAGAGAAGGAGATGGAGATAAGAGAGTGTGCTCGATAATTCAAATCCAAAATGATGCAAACAAAAAGAGGAAAATTAAAGTGTACATGATTTCACCTAATTATTACATTACATTACAGTCATTTAGCAGACGCTTTTATCCAAAGCGACTTACAATCAGTAGTATATTACATATCATTCACCCATTCACACACTGATGACAGGCTACCATGCAAGGTGCCACCATCAGACTCTAACTAACATTCATCATCCAGTCCACACCGATGGCAAGCCTTCGGGAGCAACTTGGGGTTAAGTGTCTTGCCCAAGGACACATCGACTGCCGAAGCCGGGTATCGGACCACCGACCCTCTGAATGGAGAACTACCTTGCTCTCCACTACGCCACAGCCGCCCCAATTATATGTATTATACCTCAGCAGGAGCAACATGTGAGGATGGACAGATAAATGTACATGCAGTAAAGGTTGAGAGAGATGGTCATGATTAGATTTCAGTGGTGTCTGTAGTGTGAATAGTATGAATTTCATTTTACTTGAAGACTAATATTATATGTTTATTTTTATAAATATTACATTGTCAACATTCATTTTCAGATGTTTTATGAAATCTGTATATTCCGATTGTAGTTTGGGTCATTCATTGTAAAAATCTAACCAGATTATGCATTCAAGCTCCCAACACGATCAGGTTTTGCAGCCTGGTATTTCTAGAACCCTCTCTCTTGTTTGGAATCATATACTTCACGTTACACCTCAACTTTCCTTACCTTCATCTCAAGAGTTTATATAAAATAACATACATAACAATGCTACTTTTCCTACAATTCATGCCATTTCAGCTGCCTCTGAACGCATTCTACCAGCATGCATTTGGTTCCGAGCATTTCCAGCATTTCAGGTTAGCTCACAGGTATTCATCAAGAATTGTTCAGCACCCAGTCATCGCACCACATTTTCCTCAGACAAAGCATTTTCCAGTTATTCTTCCTGTTTTACTGGGATTTGATGAGACTAAACACAAGCCTTATCTTTTACCTGTACGCTTCAGTCAGAGGGAGCATCACTCTTGTTAACATCCCCGATTCTTTCTGCTTTGCATCTGTCAGACACAACAGCTTACAACGCACCCACTACATTAACCTTCCTGCCAGCCAATCGATGCCATGTCACTGTTAATCTTCATTGCCCATGTGTGACCTTTTATAAACTTCACTGCCCTTGGTCCCAGGTGATTAATACCGGTCGGGGTAATTGGATGTTAATTGGAGAGGCTATTGACCAAAGCCCTGAGAAAATAGTGAGCGAGTGACTTGATGATCCATCTCATATTGATAAGCAGGCATGTAGGGAGAGGGACACAATCGCCATTTGACCGCATCCATTTGTCATCATCATCATCTTGGTGGTTTGTGGAGGCAGAGGGTCCTGTCCTGGTTGAATGCCCTTGTATGATGTTTCTTGGTAATAATAATTGTAGATTGTATCTGTGGAAAAAGATGGAGTGACACAATGATTTAACAAAGGAATAGTTATTCAACAGTGTACCCTTTGGTTTTGTAAGCAACTATTGTAAAGAAGATGTTCTATTTCAGCACTTGTCATTACTATCTGGCTCAGCCTGAGTCATGTACACAGCTAGTTATTCATCTCCAAAGAGACTGAAAGCAGACCGATGTTAACGTTTAATGGTGTTGCTGTTGTAACATTCTGCTTGTACGCTGATTGGATGAGATAGAACATTGATTTTCAAATGAACCTCTGTAATTCAGCTGAACTACAGTTTACCATCAAGCTGGAGCAAATGTAAAACTGGCGTCAGACTAATCAATCGAGCTCTCGCACACCTAATAACTGGGAGCAGAATGTTTGTTTTGTATGTCAATAAAAATGTCCAGAACAAAAGCTGCCCCGTTCCAATATAGACTCCGAGAGATGGACATGGTGTTGCCAGGACGAACTGGGCAGCATATCTGTGACTTGTCTGATTGTGTATTAAATCCACCATCAAATAATTGATGACTGGAGAACGGTAAGGTGTCAAATAAAAATCAATCTGACAGACATAAAACTGCCAAAGTAAGATGTCCATGCCAAGCTTGACATATGGGGTTGAACAGCATATAAAAAAATATTGAGGAAAAAAGAAAAGCACAATAGACTGTGCTTCAACATTTCTTAGAGGAATATTGTTTAAAAAAAGGTCTAGCTCAAAGCAAAAGCAAATACAGTAGCACTCATGTCTCTACTTGGAATTAAACTGTCAAACAGATATTGTCAGGGTTATTGGATCATTTATCTAGATATAGAACTATCTGTGTTAACACAAGGTGTCATTGCCTGTAAAATGCATTGTGGTCAGAGTGTAATTTGCAGTCATGATTGCAACAAGTCTTAAACGGAATAGTAGTTAATTTAATATGTAGGGTTTAGAAAAATGTTGGAAGGTTGCCTTATTCTGCTTCTTGTTGCTGTCTCAGGCTGCCTGTCATTAAAGGAAGAATGTATTGAGCCCGCATGACAGCATTGCCCACATGACAGCATTGCTTTAGGAAAACATGTGAAGCTGTTCAGGTAGAACTATTACGACCCCTCCCTTCCACTAGTGGTCTGTGTCCTGTTTGCTGGCTTCTCTTTGTGTTTCAGGTTGTTGATTGCTGCTGATGAGACACACCTGAGCCTCGTGGAGTTCCCGCCATGAAGACTGAACACCTGAACATGGATCGCGGCTCTCTCCCCAACCCTGCTTTTCCTCAGCTGACACAGCTGCTGTTAAGTTTAGTTTGTGTACTTTAGTTACTGATTCTCCATGTTTGTTTGGATGATGTATTATTTAAATGAATGTGCTGCAGCACGTCTGGTGTTCAATCGCCCCAAGTTCTCCCACACAACTTCCCTTCTCCGTTCTCTACACTGGCTCCCTGTAAGAGCTCGCATCCAGTTTAAGACTCTGGTGCTAGCCTACAGGGCAGTGAAAGGAACAGCTCCTTCCTATCTCCAGGCCTTGGTCAAGCCCTACACCCCCGCCCGACCACTTCGCTCTGCGGCCTCGGGCGATTGGTTGCCCCGTCGCTCAGAGGTCCCTCCGGCCGATCGACCCGGTCACAGCTTTTTCTGTCCTGGCCCCTCAGTGGTGGAATGAACTCCCCACTGACGTCAGGACAGCAGAGTTGCTGCCCATCTTTAGGCGCAGGCTGAAAACTCACCTCTTCAGGAAGTACTACCCTGAGCCTTCCTCGTAGCACTTATTGCATTCGTATTAGTTGTTGCACTTACTGTATTCGTATCAGTTCGCTGCACTTATTGAATTCGTATTTGTTTACTGCACTTATCCTATTCGTAGTAGTTTGTAGCACTTATTATATTCGTATTAGTTTGTTGCAATTATTGTTCTCGTAGTAATCTGCCTCTGCACTATACTTTTGCTCTGGCTTATGCTTTAAGATGCTTGTTTAAGAAAGGAGATGCACTTATGACTTCTGGTGACTAGTAGTTCTCTTGAATACCTATGTTGAATACACTTCCTGTAAGTCGCTTTGGATAAAAGCGTCTGCTAAATGACTGTAATGTAATGTAATGTGCTTATTACTTTAACATTTGTCTTGTCTCCCATTTGTGTTGCAGCCTGTGAGCTGGCTTGTAATAAGAACGCAAGTTGACTTTTAGGAGTTGTTTGATAACACGTGTCAAAGGTAAATCCATGAGTTGCTGTGACTGGACACAGTTCATATGTGATGGTTTCTAGCTAGTTTACAACTAGCACAGGGTCTTTCCTGGCCCATAAGGCGTATGTTGTCGATCATGTGTACACACGTGCACGTTTGCAATGCGTTCAATTTGGGGTTCTTAAAAGGGAGTCAGGTACCTGCCTAGCCACAGTTTTTTTTAGGATCCATTTGGTCACAGAAATATGGATAATGCCTATTAATATCAGTATTAAATGTAAAAGCCTGTTATCAGATGTCATAGCCCAAATAATAATAATAAAAAGACGAAGTAAAATGCATAGGCATAGTTTGAACTTTAAAGTTGGGGGTTCACAAAAAAAACTACAGGGAATTTAATACAATAGATACTTAGTTTACCAGCCATCAACAGGTGCATTTTCATATACCAACTAATATGGCCAATGTGTGATGGAATATTTAGAGAATTGCCGTAGAAACCGAACTGGCAGAAATTGCAAAACGACAGTGAACCAGAGATGACTCTTACAGGCTGGTTGATACCTACAATATGCTAACCCCATAATATCTAATATATGAACCGTAGCATATATTAATACACAGAGGTCTAGTGTAACGGGATGCTGTGTGTACATGATAACTGTGTCCTAACAGAATGTGATGTGTGCGTCAGTGACACACATCACTCTGCATTGCTTTCCACTGGAATGTCCTACCCGACTGTGATACACTTCGGTAAGGAGCAGAACACTGTCACACACCCGTTTTCTATTTATTCCTGTTGCTCGAGTTGAAAGCGCTGTAATTGACGAGGAACGACTGATTTGTGCAGTTGAAACGAGGAGATATCTGTACGATACCTCCTCATTCAACTAAATAAGCCGGCAGCTGGCTGGAGGGAGACCACCTGAAGGGTTCCTTGCTGTAGTAGCTGGATATATTGTATGTCATCACAATTAAATATCACAATATTAATTTGTTTGTTTTCAGTTTACAAATTAAAGCTACAAATGTGTAACAAAGCAATTATCACCAATCATGTAAATGGTACGTTTTCAATCTGATCTGGAGTGCACAGCTGATCAGCGCGTGGTCTGTTTACATTACATAACAGAAGAGCATATTCAACCGATGGTTTTAGAGTGCCATTGAGAAAAATAAAAGACCCGTTCTGTCAGTACGATGACACAACTAGGTGGATATTATTTTTCTTTGCAATAAATGATATGAGCTGTGTTTTTATATATAAAAAATATATAAATGTATAGATGATATTTAAATCCCTACATACCTTTTTGGCTAGGTAAACTGGGGTGTTCAGTGGATGATAAAATGAAAGCCATTTAATTACATTTGTCTTATTTATTTAGTTTAGTTCATCATTATATTCTTGCAATCAGGTGTATCCAAATGGATGGAACCTTTATTGTCCTACATCTGCATTGTGCTACATGCTTGGCCTTTTATTTCTCAAGGTTATGTGTCACTTACTGTTTACTGAATCTATTTCCTTCGCCGTTTAAGATCTTTTGGTGCCAGTTACTTCTTTATGAGTGTTCTTCAGTACTTACCACCTGGTATTTCTGTCTCCCTAAAGTCACAAATGTTACAACAACTAAACATTTGTTCAAAGATTGTTGGACAACCACTTCAGGTGCTATTCCATGTTTGATGCTGAGGTTGGCAAAAAACATCACCTCAAACACTAAATGTTTTGTATAGTGAATACAGGTTATTGCCCTCAGGAAGGAGATACAGGTACCACTTTCAAGAAGGTTAGACTAAAAAGTATTTTGTCCATCAATCGACTTTGATGCTAAACCGGAGATAGGCGAAGTGGTGGACAATGTGCCTTATCTGTATTTAAATTTGTTGTGTTTCAATGTGTCATGTCAATGTGTCATGTTTTCTGTTTAAACATGCAACGGCTGCTGGGTCGCAAGACAAATTTCAGCACCAGCTGACGAATAAAGTTCATATCATATCATATATATATCATTTGTTTCAAAAGGTAAAATACAAATGACAGGTTATTCTTTTTTTATTAGCTCCAACAATCTCTGTCTATTGTCTTGACAGTTGTCAATAGCAGTGGCTCATTCACCAGCTCCAACATTTCATTTCCTTTTAATTTATTATCCAGAATTATTATAAATAATTGATTTCCAACTTTGTCAGTCTCTTAAAAACCTATCACTTTAAGATAAAGCTGGAATGAAAAGCTCATTGATAAATAAATGGATAAGGAGAATGACAATGAAGCCTGGACAGAACATTTGAATTAATCTTCTCTAATCCCCTATGTGCGTACTAAATCCTACATTTCCCAGCAGCGCTGGCATGTTCAAACACAGCTTTAATCTGGGACATTGAAATGAGTTCTATTATGGGGACATAAAGTTATTGCATGTCCATTTAAAAGCTATCACTATCCCAAGGACATTTTAATGTCCAACCTTGCCCCGAGCTGTTCAGAGAAAAAAATAAATAAAATACTTGCACTCATTTTTAAGATATGAAATACAGTTGAACACTATTCAAATGTCTCTCCTATAAACACTTCCTCACTGAATTCTCACTTGTGCATGAAGGTCTTTTTGGCAGTGCTTTGAGCCAAAAACCATGAGGTCACTGGTCACCTGTCTCACAAAACAGTCTTTGTCTCTCACTGACCTTTTTCATTGGGAAACAATATCGCCATGGAGAAGCAATAAAAAAAAAAAAAAAAAAGCCCAACTGGTGTTTTTGATGGAGAGCGTCCATCTTGATCGGAGAGACAGGAAATTCAGGATGACACGGCTCAAGTAGCACACCTGTGACGCCAGCAGCACCTGGCTCCCCACTGCAGGCAGAAAGAGTCCCGTTTCCACTTTCCTCACACACACGAGGCTCATGAACTGAAGCGGGCTCTGGTTTCTAATGTCACTCAATTAAATGCCAGTAGCATGACCTGTGAGGCTAATTACAGCATGAGCCCATACATTTCACTTCTATAACTCGCAGTCACATTGTGCCTCTATACAGTATGTCATCTGCAGAGCTGCTCATTACACATGACAGCCAGAACATACAACTCATTACTTACATTTACCACTACATTTCAGTGAAACATTTATTTGTAAAACTTATTTGTTTTACCAACTAACGGTATCTGACAGGTACTTTGCAGATGAGGATTTAAAAAACCTATAAGCTTATGAAATACAAGGCATTGTTACACAGTAATTATACAGCCACCTAACATGCAAAATGTTCCACATAATGCTATTAAAGAATCTCTACCTCCGTCTGCAATATTATTTAAATGCCGCTTGCATGTAAACACACTCAGCTGTAAGAATCCAATAGTGTGACATATAATGTAACTGACAGAGCCCATTGTGGCTGCATAATAAATATTTTCATAGTTTAATATGGAGGAATTGGTGTTTATCGTTTGAAAACACAGCATTAAAAATTGTTCACCAGAATGCTTGTGTTTGACCTCGGTGGTCAGTGTACCACCTGCAGCATCGCATACAGCAGCCAAAATAAAAGCCAAACTTTAGATTCTCTCTCGTGTTGGGAAGAGCTTCGCCTCGCTATATTTGTGTTATTTTCTCAGCTTCCTCTTGGATGCAGGCGTGTACTAGCGCTGGAACCCAATGCCAAAAGGCTGAGGCCCAGAAACGCCCCAAACACAGCACAATGAGGAAATAAAGGCATAGGGGCGGAGTCTCCTTAGATACTACCACACACTTGTAGAGGGTCAGAAGTGACAATTGAGAGAGATTATTTCTGTATGATTCTAGTAAGATTATTTAACTGCTAAAGACATGTTAAATTGTGTTATTGCTAATTTTAGTAAGAAAATGATCTGGAAACATAACAGCTACTCATCTTAAACGATACCATTACACTATTTATTATAGATTTTTGCCAAAAAACCTCAATATCTATCTTTGGCTGAGCAATTTATAAAACCTCTCTCACTTATTTATGTGTGGATTCATGTGAGTATCATAATGAAAAACAACCTAAGACGGCTATTATGATCCAATTGCCAGGTGCTGCATGTGGCATGTCACAGTAATTCAGCGTATCCCACAGCTCTTGATGTAACCCTCCCACTGGGGGGGGAGAGGAGCTCTTTTGGGACTGCGACAAGGACAAGGACTCTGCACTGGAAACGGGCATGGCGCAGGAGGGCAGATTGAGTTTTTGGCAGGGTTTCAGTCCGGGGAAACAGAGGGAGACAATGAAAGATGGAAGGAAAATAAGCAGCATGGAGCAACCTGCTGTGTCAAGATAGAAGCAGAAGATTATGAGAGGAAAAGAGGACGGAGTGCATCTGTGGAGTGTGTCCACTGGAAAGCTCAAGGTTGTGCTATTAAACAAAAATTCTGCAAAAAGAAAACCATGGCAAATTTCAGGGCATGGCTGTGTGATATGACACAAAGGTGAAGTGAAACAGGTACCCAGTTTATAAATAAACATTGTAATGAATACTTTTTATTTAATCTTCAAAATATATCATTTCCGGCGTTTAGGACTAATGGAAATATGTGTATATTCTGTCGGTTGAGTGTGACTAATTAGGCCAGTTGATTTAAAGAAGATAAAAATAATTTTAAAAATGTATACTCCTCCCAACACGTTTATCAGTAATTTAAAGTTAATATCATTATCAATGTAGATGCACACGCAGACACATAGCAACTAAAATAAATGTGGTAACTATATTAAATAGCATTATGTATAAATATAAATAAATTATCTTCTTAAATAAATAAGATCAATTTAGGAAGAAAGTCGTATTCCCTCAAGTTTGTCCAAAGGGAGAGTACAGTGTGTTTTTTGCTAATATGCATGGTCCATGCCAATTGTTTTGGAGGCAAAATATATGCCTGAATATGAATAGAAATGTACATTTTAACTGAATTATTGCAATTGAAAAGTCACAACCCTTCCAATTGAAACACACACACACTTATCAGTCACATAGTACTGGAATTCTGAACATCTCTAAATCTGATCAGTGTTTATGTACAGTGGGGTTCATAGGGTAACCTACTTCATCCACTCTTACCTCTGCCTTTGTTTGGCAGATTGTGTGTAGTTGAAGACGGCTGGTCAGTTAGCTGATAACACCATTACTCCTTTACATTTATATTTACAGTAACTAAAAATGTTTAACCTCGGCCTAAACCAAATTATTATATTTTCTTTCTACAGTGATGACATTCAGCAAAGAAGAAATTAATCTTGACCTCTTTCACATGGACTTATTATTCTGTCAAGTTCAACTTGTCAATTGATGGCACCGGTTTGATGAAGAAACAACAAAGAAAAATATCCTGGCAGGAAGTCTAAAGGGGGAATATAATTGCTGCTGTAGTGTGCTGAAAAGGCTATTCAAATGCCATTCTGCACACAGTGATTGGCTTTCCTCTCCTCCACCCTTTTGCCCTCTCTCAATGGTTTCCCTGTCATTCAAAGCATGAGGAGGCCTTTTCACAAGCTTGGAATAGTTTGCATGGCAGAATAACAGGCTAATTAGAGCTCCTCCAGTGATGGATGGTTGAGAGAGGGTACGAGATGTGGGCACGAGGGCAGAGCGGCACCCCGATAGCGTCACAACCATCTGCCCCAGTTTGATGGCTTAATTGGAGGAGCGATGGGAGATATTTGGGACACGGCCTAATGGCTGGGCTGACCCTGTGTGCATGGCTGAGGCCATTTTACCCCTATTTGTAGACCATATGTCTGGCACTCAGCCCCCTTTGTTTTGTTTCTCCGATTGTAATTGGATTGTTGAGGTCAACAGGGGTCAAGAAGTTGCTAAATCGGCCGTCTTAGTGTCAAATTCAGAATGAAGGATGAGGAGGGTTGAAAGTGGAAGCTGTTAAATTACTATTAAACCCAAACTGGATAATCTCAAGTAATTAGTTTCACCTATTAGTTCATGTGTCTTTAAGAAGACCACTGGATCCAACCATGTCTCATAAAAATGTCTTTCCCAAAACATTTGTAGGAAATGTAATTTCTGCATTGATAATGTTTACCAGAAAGGTTTTTTTCCCAGTGCGTTCTAGTAGCACACAAAAGCTCATAAATATAAAGAAAGTCGATTCTGCTTTTCCCGTGTCACCTTTAACCTTTTCAATATTAAACCACTACGTTGCTATTTCCCTAACCTGAACCTGTATAAAGCTAACGTGATGGCACACTATTTCAGGCTTGCACATCCGTTAGACACAGAGCAAACTCAGCATTTATGTTGTGTCTATCTGGCAGATGTAAGAACAATATTTAGTTTCCTTATAGGTCAGGACTTGGTAGAGACCAAAATCAGAGAAACGGTTATGGCTTTTCAGCTGCTAAATGCTCCACTATGTTCACCAGCTATATTTTTACATTGTTTGGTACAGGGAGGTTGTGGAAAACCAAAACAAATGTGATAAACATCTTGTCAGAAGTGAGGTGAACTCAGATGATTCGGGTGACAATTCTTTGTGGGTATGTCACTACAAGAGGCCCTTTACACAAGGCCTTCACAAAGTCATATGACCCATTGGTAAAATAAAAGTAGGGATTAGTGCAGCTTTCACATAATATTATGCTTGCTATGAGCAGATATAAGTCAAATATGTTATCAGTGAAAGTTTTGCAGCTCAGTGTGAAATATGTCGGTATTACTATATTAAAACACAGAATGTAAAGATTTTTTTACAAAGTTGTTGGATCCAACACTGTGTGAAAAAAAGTGACTTATTGTGATTCATGCTGCTGCTTCCTCCTTGACGTTATTTCTGAACTAATAGAAGTTTCACACAATTTGCCGTGTTTATTTATATATTTATGTTTCTTATTTATTTATTTTCCAGGATGGATCTTATTTTGCTGAGCCATACTTCTTCCCCGCCATCATTCGTCACTAAGACCTCTTAAAAGCTATTCGTCTCTTCCCCTCTTCCTCTGCACATTTAGAGTATAGAAGCCTGCCCTGAGAGGTTAGATGCTGATGAGGCGAATATATTATTAAAAATGCATTAGACATCACTGCAAGAGAGATAATTTGTCCTGCAGCAAGCTCGGCATCTAATATATGGTTACAACCGTGGGATCTATCACCGTGGTTAAGGAGCCAACAAGGCTCGGGTGTACTGGGTTTGTACAGACACAAACCCCGTTTTACCCTCCATGTCAATTTCATCCATCCAAACACCGACGAGATGCTAAGTGAACCCCACAAATTTTTGCTCTCTTATTCCATTACTACCTCTCCAGCTACTTAATCATGTGGACATTGGTGCTAGTAATGCACAGCTGAAGCTCAGATATCATTGGTTGTGGAAACATTCCTGAACCTCATGTGTATTCCCCCTCTCATTCCTCCAGTGAAATAGAGAGGGAAAAAAAAAAACATTGAAAAGAAGCAGATGTCAAATATCAGGTTTGGCTGAGATTGTATAACACATAACAAAGTACCACGGATCACCATACTATCGTTTTCAAAAGCCGCCAGATCAATGCTGTAACATTAGATGCTGCTAATTCTCGACATCACTTCCTGATTGCATCACCGCTCCCTGAAGCTTTATTGTACAAACAATAGGGTCAGCACATGCTTGTGGCACTGACTGATCCAGTCGTCCCCTCAGAGAGCCCTATACACAAATGATTCTCCTGTTGACCATTAGGGGAAGGGGAGAAGAAAGAGTACAAAAAAATTGAAAAGAATGACCCAGTGAGTGCAAGTTATTTCTGTCAGGTATTGTGAGCCTGATTCACAATGTCACATTTAAAGAGGAGAGGGAGCCTGGCCCAGCCTGGTCCTCATTAGTGCGTGTCTGGCTTCAGGTCATAGCCAGACCCAGGCCTATTGTCACACTGGATCAGATGGCCAGAATAAACACCTTTAATCAAAGTAGGGTGTCTGCTCAGCGCTGCTCACAAACACAAAGTGGCAGTCCAGCTCGGGACTTACAGTAACCGTAGACTCGCTGTAGCATTCCCTCCTAATGCAGCCGTCAGACTCGCTCGCCCCGAGATCTGCTGGGGCAACCAACACCACAAGAGCAGCGTCTGACAGCGTCTGCATATTTCCCTCCTGTTCTTCCCCTCCCCTACTCCAGAGGGCGGTTAGTTTTCCTCATTAAGCTCGAGGTCAGTTTAAACAGGGCGGACCACCCATGGAGATGAAATTGCCTCCGCCTATCCTCAATCTGCTCGTCCTCCACCTACCGATTTCTGAATTCATCAGCAGACATTTGCCTCACATCTCACGTATAACCGAGCTGCCATGTCGAGGAGATGAGCCAGAGGAGTGAAACATTTGGTGCTTCGTCACAGGGCCGTTATCATGGGAGGCTCTGTTAAAATACATGGAGGTAAAAAAAAAAAAAAAAAAATGGATGGAAAAGGACTTGATGCAGAGGATGAAAGACATTGTGGGGGATTGGAACAGATTAGTGCAGGGAAGCAGCTATTTAGAGTGCACCGTGGTAGTTTTGGGGTGATAAGTGAACAGAGGGCTGCGGGGGCGTGGTGCGTCTGCGAGTGGATTGATGAGTCGGCCAACGAGGCCTGCGACAGCAAGGGGAGACAGAACCCTGTCATTATCTGAAAATGAGTTACACATCCTCCCCTGCGACCCGGCCCATGTCACACGCCCCGCACTGAGTGATAAGAGCTGTCCAGACGCACCGCGGGGGGGACGTTTCCACAAGTGGACATTAATATAAGATATTTTCTGAAGGTGGTTGTAAGGGAGATTTACTGGATTTCCATCGACATTTGTTCCGAAAAACTTATTTCAGAAAAAAAGACCTGGCTCTGAAGCTAGTCCAGACTAGTCCAACACTTAGATGACAATGTATTTTAAATACACAGACTTTGAAGCTGCCACATATTTGCCAATTGTCTTGATTATGTAATGCTCATAAGACTGCAGAATGTTCTTGATCATTTTGTTCTCATTTATTACAAAAAAAAAGGCAGCAATTTAATCTGTGCCAAAGTGCAATATACTTTAAATATGCACTGTGCACCAACAGCAAGTTTGAGACTTGACATGGTGAATGCTACTGAATGTGTTTTTTTGTTTTTTGGAGCTCTGCCAAACTGTCATGAATAATTAATAACATAACCAGGATGAGAGCAACATCTCCATAACCTACTGCACCTGAAATGAAGAAAACTCCAAATTCAGATGACAGAAATTAGCCTTTTGTTAAAAAAATAATTGATTATGCACGAGTAGCTTAATAGTTCTCCCTCTTCATACCAAGCACATATCTCCTAGTTTCCTCCCTGCAGCTGTGCAAATGTTTCTGATGCACAGATCCTTAATTTATCTGCTTGTTCCTGCTTTTGATTATTAAAGGAGCTCCTTTTCACATTCAAGATTATTACTATGCTCACCCGCCCTATTCTATACGAAACAAAACATTCATAATTTTTTTAATTTTTTATAAATGCATCAACGGCTTAATGATAAAGGATCTTCACTGCTGAATAGAGTGTTTAAGTTATATAGAAACCTATTTGTCATCAGTTCATGTGTCTTGTAAACACAATAAAAAGACACATTGTGTTTGAGATTTGTCTGCCTAAAATAAAGCAGTGTGTCTGCATCAACTACAATTTAATGTTTTGGGAAGACATTTCTATTCTCACTGTATTAAGATATTGTACCAACAGATGTAATTTAGTTGACCCCTTCATTGATATTTAATCTCAAATCTTATGTAATAGCGTTGCGAGTCAAAGGGACTCAAACCCAGAAAAGCAAGAAAGGGCAGGTGGCATTAAAAAAGACGCATCAACCAATAGCCAACTACATGCAGGTAGAATCAGGTTAACCAACACTGGGGACATTGGAGACGGGAAGCAGAGCTGGTGAGGGGATGAGCAACACCAGTGGAGGCCAGTGCACCACTGCTGGATCCCAGAGGACCAACGACCAGCATCCTATTGACCCACAGCAGAGTCAGGCAATTTAAGTTGTTGTATAGCTCAAACTATTTGAAGTTATTTCATTTAGTTTAACAAAAATGCTCATTGTGAATGAGTGAATTTAAGTTCGCTCTGTTAAACAATTACGCAGCATTACCAAAAGCTTTTATTTTGAAAGATAAGAATGGAACAGATTTGTTCAGGCTGGTGTCATCCAGCATTTGTAGCTAAAACTATGAAATATAATGCGCCGTAAGTTGTAGTTATCCCACAAAATGATTCCATGTTATCCATGTAATCATGAACAAGAACTTATAAAGACTGCTGAAGAACATACGAGGCTGTAGTGGAGGTAGACGTGTCCAACAAACAAGAAGTCAACATTGATTTTGTTGTCCCGTAACTTGTGTAAAAGTTCCGGCACTTCTGAAGGTTTTTTAACTCAAACAATGATATTTTTCTAAACTTCTTCTTCTTCTCTAAATAATTTCCTTGCCTAATCCAAACTGAGTAGTTCATTTAAAAAAGACTGTATCCAAGCAACAAGTGGAAATTGACATGGAAAACACACAAAAGATGGGGGGATACTTTTCAAAAGATATCATACAAAGAGTTACATGAGGATACGTTGCTTTCTACCTTTGTCAAGGTAGAACGTTTGCTGTCTTTGTTCAGACTACGGAGCCTCTGTGGTTTTGTAATCCTAGTGTAGTTCACTGTAACTTCACTACTGTAGTGTACGCTTTGAATAAAGGCATCAATGATCACATTGTGCGTAACGGACATCTTCAAAAGGCTAAAGCTCAGAAAAATCAACATTGTTCCGCCCAAAGCAGATGCCACATCATGTTCTGTGTAAAGGTATTCATGACAAAAACAACAGTTTGAAAAATAATCTTCTACTTTCATGGATGTGGCAGGAATTGTCAGACCCCTATATTTAAATTTCAAAAGGTGTAGATGGAAAACAGATTAACTAGACATGCTCACCCCTGTGAACTTAACTCTTGAAGGATTTTGAACTGCTGTTTTTTAACCAAATCTTCATAGTGACATTTAGTTACTGTTAATGATTTCCCCCCATAAGCTAATAGTTGTGTTTGTAGCCTCAAATCCCTTTGGCTTGTTAAAGCTAATTTTTTTTTTGGTTTCAAACTGTCCAGCCTCTATTTAATAAAAGATATGCACTTCTTTTATGTCTCGACAGAGTTGTTTACTTCATTCTTTCATCAATGCATTGAAGAGGAGTGGTTCATCAGTCTTAGCAAATCCTCGCTCTCCTGATCAATAAAGCAGCACTCGAAAAATTCCACCTCAATTATTTATATAATGTTCAATAATATATTGTAAATAGTCAAGGGTCACCAGTGTTAATGTCAGGGTTATTTTGTATCTGCATTTATTTGAGATAAATGGGCTAAGAGTTTAAATTGCTGCTCTAACACAAACCCTCAGACACAACAGGGTCAAAGTCTTCACTCCACTGACTGCTCTTTGGTTTGTTTTCTTAGGCTCGACATTGGAGCAAACGCCCTTTGGTGACCATTGTAATGTGGGCCCTATCTGAGGCTCCATATCCCGGCCTCAAGAGAGAGGCTGCTCCACACACACACACACACACACACACACAGTATCCCTCTATTTCTAGCGCCACAACAAGCACCACTGTTTGCTTTACCAAGGAGGCAGGAAGTTGTTTTTAGCTGGCTTATTATCAATAGAAAGCAGAGTGACTGGAGCCAAATGAGATACCTCCTTTCAAACCCCCTATAAGTGCACAATGATTTATCCAAATCCCATAAGCAGATGATTTTAGAGTGTTGGCTTACCTTTATTTATTCTTTTCATAGGTTTTGTTTTGAGACATGGATTCACGGTTTAGCTGCTATAAAATGCCAGTTATTTTCTCAGCTGCTTCATAACCAGCTCTAACTGAAACCTTTTTACAGGGGTTGAATGAGAACCCTCCACATTGCCTAGAAATCTGCACGTTATTTGCTGTGGGTTTAACTCTGGCACTGGTTAGCCCGGCATCTGGCCTGCTAAATAGAACTGCCAATGTGTTTGAGCAGATATGGAACTAGTGTCCATTTGTGGCCGGTAGCTTTGGGTTTGTATTCGAGGGAGAGCAGCTACTGTACTATTGATTAGAGTCATGCTGGACTTTTAAAGTAATATTTTTTTTTTTCACTAAATGGGCAATGGCAATAAAACCTGACCTTCATTTTGATCTCAACTACACACTTGTTAAGTTTCATGACCACATCTTTCATTGTTGCAACACTGTTATGGTGATAATATCTGTCCACAGACAGACAGACAGACAGACAGACAGACAGACATAAAAACACCTGGCAAAGTACTCCAGCCCTCCTCTTTGGTACTTCTGCTTCAGTAGGTAGTAAGCTTACAAGGTGAAAACAATGCCATTGTCGCTGACACAGCTGGTAACAAGATGTGCTTGCTTTCAACCTGATATAGTTACCCCCCGGTGAGGAAATTATGCCTGACTCAAACACATTTCGCCTCTCAGGGTTTGTGACTCATCAGTCCATCCATCCCATAGTCCATCCGCACTGACACAGACAGCATCAAGGACATTTTGTTTCGTCAGCAAGTGTTTTCTTCTAATTGCCTCATGAACCCTGTGGAGCAAATTAAAAAGTTCGCTGCATTTTGCTTACTTGCTTTGTTCTGCAGCAGCACATGCTCTGACCACCGTTCACCTTGAGCCCTTGATGTGGATAAAGAAGTATTACAGTCGGAGCAAATGTGTCCCACTAGACCTCTGAGGAGAAAGGGTGCCATGTTTCTCTGACAGTATACACACACTGCTGTTTTTTTTTATCGTACGTACATACATAGTTTACCTATATAATATAATATAATGTTTACCAGAGGTGAGAGCTAAGCTTACACCATGACACCTTCGGTTGGGACTTCATTGTCAGCTGTAACCGCTGTATTAGAGCAGTGCAGAGCAGCTTTTTGCAACTAATGAACAGAAATGACTATAGTAGGAGCCATGCCATCAATGGCTCTGGAAGTGGAACCAACTGTCAATAACAAAGTAGCCCATCCAAAAGAATACCATGTTTTATGGCCTATTTACTAGGAATTAAAACCATAAAGTCATGTTTATAATGTTAACTGATTGTAATGTTAAACCAGATGAGAAGTAGGGTAATTTCCTCATAGACTTCTATATAATCAGATACATTTTTTTTTTTACAACCAGATGAGTGGCCTCCTGCTGGCTGGAAGAGAGAATGCAAGTTTAAGACAGTTCCGCATTTGCTTCAGTTTTCAGAACCAGAAGTTGCCGCTCCCATGTAACATGCTTAAACTGTAGGTTCGTTGTGGACAGGGAAGTTGATTTTTGTGTGTGGAAACTGGCATGACATTTAGCTTTACTTTTTAAAAAATAACTTGCAACCTTATATTTATATTTATTGTCCAGGAAGGATCTTTGTTTTCACAGCTAGTACACAGAAACATACAGATGTACACATAGCAACACATAGCGACTTACTGATGGCAACATATATACACACATGGCAAGATAGACAGTCCACAGAATCAACAAGCATCTTAGAAATGATTCTATTTGTTGTTCAGATATTTTAGGGATTGTATGGGATGATATACCCTATTTTTTTAGAGCACAGTCCTTCATTTGTCACACTATAGGGAAATGGATAGAGATCACAAAGTAACAAGTCCTTAAACTTTTAAAGACCAGTAAGAGCTTCCACGTAGAAATGTCTAGGTCAGCTCACTCAATAAGAAGCCCAGCTAATCAAAAACTAACTTTCCAATGCACACCTCACTCTTATCACATGTGAAATGTAAGTAACTACCATTACTTAGCCAGAGGACATGAAAAGGATCATCAGCAACATCAGAACTTTACATCAGAAAAAAATCTGAACATGTCTCTGTGTCCATCCTCTCTTGCTCTAATAATTGCTCAGTATGGAGGTGGGCTGATTTCATACATGAATAACTCATCTGATGGAGGGAGCTGATGGGAGGAGGGTGTTTGGACGGAGGAAGGAACCAGCTGTGAATAACAGGAAGGGGCTATGCGTTATGAACCGAGATGCAGGACTCTATGCACTGGCGGGACCCTGGGAAAGCTCCCTACAGCCGACACAGTCACACTCCCAAACAATGCAGCTGGGAGCTGCACAATGAAGGAGCCCCGCCCACACAGAGGCTGAGCACTGTGAGGTGCACTGCGAGGTACACGCTGGCTGCACGAAAGGAACGAGCAGCTCAGGCTCCAGTCCTGTTCACTCTCATGCTCTCTCTCCCTCCCTTTCTCTCTCTCTCTCTCTCTCTCACAGTGTGTGCGTGTTTAAGTGTGTGTGAGTGCATATGGCATATCTTTCTCTGTATGAGAAAATTCCTCTTACATCCATTTTCTCTGACTATGACTCAAGAGCGCCCCCCATGGGAGGAACATGAATACTCCAGTACAAAGGCAGAGTATTCATCCGAGCTGAGCAAAAAGAGTAGCACATAAATACACAGAGAGAAAAAAAAAATCATCTTGAACTCAACATGATGTGCTCATTAATCGTTAATTCATCATGTTCGCTGTTTAAATTATTGTTTTAAAAGGCATAATTATTTTGTCACTGCGTTTTGAATCCATGGTGACTTATAACGCTGCATGTATGTTTAGTTAAAACAGCTTGTGGGTGATTTGTTTAGAAGTGGTGGCTATATAGTCATACTAGACCTTTAAACAAGTTCGAAACAGAGTCATCGATGTATGGTTATAAATGATGCATCTATACAAAAGCTTCCATCACATGAGGAGGATTTAAGGGGGCAGAGGGAGATTTGGCAGCAAGAAGTGACGCTGTGAAGGAATGAGCAGAGTTAGAGTGAAAACTGACGGTTGATTAAGGCCATATTGTCCATTTGTGTTATTGTGATTGGATGTGTTTTAGTCAGCTGGTAGACAAACAGTTAATGAAGCATCAGTGCGTCAGTGATTCAGCGTGGATGAGGCCCATGACTACAGCTGGACTAACTAAAACGAAAATTATCTGTGATCTTTAAATGGCATCACCACTATCATCTGTCACTGATAATCCATCAGCCATTACACAGGAAACTATGGCAAGTAACGTAAATGAATGTGATAACCCTGGAAATTAGTTTACATCCTGTATAACTCTCTGGCTGCTCGTGTTTGTTGCAGTCTGACAGATTTTTGGACAGATTGATATCAGGAGCTACCTGAATACTACTGCTGGGCACAGTCAAGGACGTTGTGATTTGACTTACAGTTAAAATATGAATTTATTGGTGAATATTCCCCACAGTGAAGCTGGATTTCAGAAAACTCTGGGGTTGGTTAGTTAGGTTAGCTTGGTTCCCCCAGTATGTAATCCAGCCTGGCTCTTCACACCCATCACCACTTTAATACTCATGTTGAACTAATGCAAAGCTTCAGTTCGAAAATGTGTCTTTTCTTGACAAACTGAAGAATATGTACATTAAAAAAACGAGGTTACAAAACGTCACAGGCTTCTCCTTAGTAATTTCAAACAGAAGATAGTAATTCATTCACAACATTAGGTATTGATCTCCTCCGACGAAATTTGAGACCAGCTGAGACATGTTACAATGTGCTGATTTTTTATATTGTGTCTCAAAGCAGTGGTTTTTAAACTTTTTTCAACAATGGACCCCTTTTAAATACAGCCGAGCACCCTCTCTAACAGCACAAAACATGTTCAGTAGATAATAAATGTGTTTGTTACAGTTTTGTTACGGTTTCATTAAAAAAAGGAATATTGAATATAAAATGTGGCTGATCAAACTTACATTAACAATTATTTAACTTGTTAGACCTAACTATTTTACCTAAGCATGGCTTATTTAAAAACAAAAAATATATTAACATTTAAAATAAAAACTTGCATACTCCAAACTACCCCTAGGGATACTACATGTTGGAAACACTGTACACTGTACTGAACCTATTTCCCCTTGTTTCTGTGTCTAAGGGACTAATGGGCATAAGAGTTGAAGGAGAACAACAGACTATATCGAGACATCACCCATTGCTTTGTGGACTAGGAAGAAACTAGATGACCTGTCAATCACTGTGTAGCCCCGCCCTAAAGCATACCCTGATTAATAGTCTATTTGACTCTGAATGGACCATAATTTACTAAATGAACTGTATTGAAGAATATTTGAAACTACAGATTGAGACCATAAACTGATGTTTACAATGTTTACTGAGGGAATAAATCAACAGAGAAGTAAAGTCCTTTTCTCATAGACTTCTATACAACCAGAGGAGTCGCCCCCTGATGGACATTAGAGAGAATGCAAGTTTACGGCACTGGACTGGCAAACATTTTTTATTTCTCTATAGGGATCTTTCCATAATTTTTCCGACAGTTATAGTTACGAGTTGCCCCGAGCGATTACATCGCACCCCGATTAGCGGCTGCAGACTGCTGCGTTTTCCATCAATACTGGACTAATTTCAAAAATTGTCTCCATTAGTCACTTCGACACAAAAACACAGGAAAATAGGGTCCAGGTTGAAAAATACCGAAGCCCTGTAAGTGTGCTGGCGTGCCCATAGCTGAATGAGCTTGATATTTCATATTCACACTACATAATTATTCCCCGCACTCTGACACCAATTTATAGAGATCACAAGTGAATATAATTTGTTGAGGGAATAGTGAGGTAACGCTACAACGGCTGCACCGCCTGCACCTCACAAATTAAACAGGCACATACACGCACATCACCCTCCTGAGGATACGCATAAATATCGTGTAAACCCACACACTGACATGAAATCAACGTGCGTCTGCTCTATCTGAGCATCCACCTCATAACCGTGCATACTCACACCCACCTACACATAGACACGTGTGTGCAGTGCACGTGGAAAATCTCACATGTATGATATATACAGCTGCAGAAACAGAAATGCACATGCACCTAAGCACACAGACGAATGCATGCAATGCATATACTTCACCTACACGCACACACACACACACACACACACACACACACACACACACACACACACACACACAAACGCACACAAATATTCTCACACTCAAACACCCACATGCCCTCCCACTGGTAGATGCACTCACATACACATACATGCTAACACACATACTACCCAAACAGATTCTCACACTTCCCACATTAACACAGTTGCACTACCCACACACACACACACACACAACACACACACACACACACACACACACACACACACACACACACTCATACAACATGTACACACACAGCCCGAGAACAAGCAGGGGTACACAATCCTCACATAACCAGTTTGGTTAGCATTAGCGTCAAAGCGTAACCCTCTGCAGCACTGACTCAGCAGATGGAGAGGCCGAGTATTTTCCCCCCACAGCTCTCCATCGCTGCCTCGTACTGTAAAGACGGCTTTGTTGGCTTGTGTTTCCTTCTCCCTGGACAGTCTCAAGTGGAGCTCCCCCTTGGCCCCCACCCCCAGTCGGGTCTGAGCCTGTCCGTTTGGTGCTCTCCGGCATCCAGACATGGAGCAGAGGCTGTCGGCCCGCCTGCCTGCCTATCATTCCCCGCAGGGTGTAAATCAGCAGTGGCCGGCCTGGTTCTACTGTGCGCCACGGCGATGACAGATTTATGAGGGGGCAACCTCCTTGTGAACCTGGCTGTGCTTCACGTCCAAGCACTACTATAAAGCCAATATTAGGAGACTGATATACTGTATTCAGTTTTCCATAAAAGGAAATGTCCTTTTTTAGAAAGGACATTTTATTCTTAGTTGCTGTTAAAACTTATTTGGCAAAGTTTCTGACATGCCAATGAACACATTTGGAGGTCTGTTTTTTCACAGTCAGTCAGATTACTTTAGCTTTTTTTTAGTTTGACTTGATATTAGAAATTTGCTTCATCATTAAGTGGCAACACTGTGATAAAGATTTTCATTATTATTTTCATTATTTGTAACCACAGGTGGTCCTGCTGGGTAGTGTTTTGGCAAAAAAAGTGTGTTAGATCCTGGATAAAATGAAATAAAAATGGATATTGTTGTCGCTGCATTAATATATGTTTGGCTGCAACATTTGGTTATTATCCCCTTATAACGCTTGAATGCTTTTATGTGTTAGCAAACAGTTGCCTATTTAAACATCCAGCAGACACAGATTCTGTCCACCTGGAAAAAAAAGAATACTAACTCTCCTTTCTGCTTTGTTTTGTCTCAATCAACTCCTGTTAAAAATATCTTGATCTAAATGCTCAGTTGATAAGCTAGTCTCTAAAGCCGTTTTGTCATATACATTCTGGATAAGGTCCAGAGGATCAGGTCCGGAAATTGTTGCCCTTTAAACAGTAGATTGTCCGCTTCAGAAGCGTTCTCACTTACTTTATATACTCTGTTTGTTTTAGGCGACGGGTGGTGCCTGGGTAGAGCGGCTCTACCTAGAGGTGTCTGATCTTCTAATTTAGCTATACATGGTGTATGTTAGGCTGCTGTCTCTGTTTGTACCTCCTTGTCCTTGGTCATGGTGGCCACAGCACTTAAAATAATAAACTTCATAATTCTCAAAATTCTAACCCTTTGCTTTTTTATTAACAGCATTTACTTGTACTTTTACTTTCAATATTTAAGTACATTTAATATCAGAAAATTACTTTTGATACTTAAGTACAGTAAATATTAGATACTTTAAGACTTTTACTCAAGTAGTATTCTAATAGGTGACTTTCACTTTTACTGGAGTCATTTTCCAGTAAGGCATCTTTACTTTTACTCAAGTATGGCTTTTGGGTACTTTATACACCACTGGTAGAGCGTACCCGAGGCACAACATGAGGCGTTATACACGGCGGTCACAACTTAGAAAGCTGCACCTCCAACTATTACACTTGGGGGAGCATAAGTGAGCTTTTGCATCCCCACTTTTTGATCATTCACCTTTGTTATTTTTATGAGTTGAGCTAGTTTGGATCAAATTTACCTGGCTGTTGACATGCAATACCATTCATATCCATACAAACAATGTGATTATGATTTATTGGTTTACAAGAGCAAAAGGATCTTCATAGATCTAGTCACTTCCCTTTGCCTTCAAAGTACACAACATTGATGCATTTAACTTTTAAATGTACATTTTCTTCTGAGGCTTCCTGACCCCTAAAGGGTCCAAGGTCCACCAACACAGTCCCACAAAATCCTGAGGGAAACACAGTTATACATAGTGAAATATAAAATGAGCTTCATAGTGAAATAGCAGCTTTAGTGGTCTTGATTGAAGGCTCTATATTGCAGGAAATGTCACTTTCTGGTATTCATTTCGAAATGTCCTGCCCTATCTCCCGTTGTCTGACACTAATCTTAACTAGGCGCCCATGGCTCATGTAGACAATGTTTAATAAAGTAATTCTTCATGAAAAAGACCCTTCTTCTTCGCCCTCTTTCTTCTGGTTTTATGCCAGCAGCATGATGGAAAATCCATCAACACGCCACTCACTCATCACGAATTCTCCGGACAATGAACGGCTCTTTTCACAGGTGCTCAGTCGTACATTAGACCAACCTTGTACTAGGGAGCTGGCAGGGTAATGTTGGGATAAGTCCAGGGTTTCAGTATGGAAAATTATATTAGTGTATGTTGGAAGTATATAGTGTAAAGGTTTTGAATGAAATGTACTATGATGTGAAGATTTTACTCTAAAGGTTTTGAATGAAATGTACTATGATGTGTATTCTAAAGGTCGAGAACCTCGTCTCTCTGTATGCTAAGTTACACTGTGTGGAGACGCTCCTTATGTCCTTTCATTCATGCCCCCACCTTTTGGCCCTCTCACACCTTGGTCCTTCCTCCAGACCTGAGACTCATACCCACCTTTTGGTCTTCTTCCTCTCCTTTGTTTTTCTACCTCTTCTTTGATATTCATGCACCCCTTTTGTTCTTCATACCCCCCTCCTTCACCCATTCATTGTCAGGAGATGCTAACTCAGAACTGAGTCTGGCCACCCCGGCTCCCATATATACAGGGGTGAGCGGCCTGACTCAGGAGTTCAGTACTTTGCAGGCTCCCGGTGACTCTGTAAACTTCTGGCTCTTTCATGCAAAGAAATAAAATACCGCAAGGACATTTCATTTGTCATTTGATCATTATTTCAACGCTCACTGGGACTCATCTCGGGACATAGATAGTACTAGTACATTGGGTATTAGTATTGTAAATTGTATTGAAGTTTTGGGAAAAAACTTCCACCACAGTTTTGGCGTTGTTGACAGGATCCATAGCAGATCGCCCTGAGGAGGATAAGGATCCATAGCAGATCGCCCTGAGGAGAAGCACGGTGACTGAGGAACCAGGAAAGACGACCCTGGGCCATCTCTACTGTGATCCAAAGAACCTGATTGAGTCCACAAAGCAACAGATAACCGGGTGAGCGTTGAAGTTCTGATCTTTGATTTATGAAATAGTCATTAACAATTGAAAATAATTCTATTCTTTTGATGAGAGTAATGCTATCCTTTTGATGAGGATAAGGTATAACACAATTCTATTCTTTTGATGAGAATAATGCTATCCTTTTGATGAGGATAAGGTATAACACAATTCTATTCTTTTGATGAGAGTAATAAGTTAAAAGGAGAACTGGAAAACAGAAATGGACGTTCAGATTAATTAGAATCTGAGTGTGGTAGTTTCTTGACCTAAGAAACATTGGTGTAAAAGTGACCGTTGTTCACACACAGTGTTTGAGAGAGGTGACTGCGCCGGAAAGCGTAACTCATTGTCTGTCTTAGCTTTATCTTGGTTAAGCTATAGTAACCTAGGCCTCACTGGGAAGCAGTGTTGAAAAAAAAAAAAAAAAAAAAAAAAAAAATTAAGAAAAAGTTGTGTCCACACACCAGAACTCGTCGATTATGGGTTCAGGTAAAAGCAAGGCTCAGGTTTCTCCTCCTGAAGGGGGATGCATTGATGCCATGAGGTCCAAATATGGAGCAGGAAGTATAGAAGGTGTTATGATATGGATAAAAGAATATGGGTTTCCTCAAGGAGGATCATTTAGCAAAACTCAACTAGAGAAATTAGAAACAAAATTGAATGAAGTGGAGAAAAGAATGAGGGAAAAGAAGAAAATCAGAACTAAGGATTTAAAAAATGCAGAAGAACAAAGAAAGTGTTTGAAAATGTGGCAGGATGAAGCGGAACGTAGGGAAAGAAGGAAAGTATGCAAGCAAATGTCTAGAATCACTAGAGTCACTCCTAACAAAGACTCTCCAGACACAAATCTAGATACACCACCTTTTGCTTCTCTGTTTAAGGAACTGTCTGGTGTGGACCCTGATCTGGACACCCATCCTCCCCCGTACAGCCCTCCACCGACAGGACAGCAGGCCGAAGCCGAGGATGAAAGGAACGTCTCCCAAAGCAAAGCCTCAGCCCCTAAAGCAGGACCCTCCAGCTCATCCTCCCAAGGAGGGGGCTCAACCTCCTCTAAAGGGCAGGGTGAAGCCTGCGGAGGGCCCGCACCCGCAACAACTCGATCCAAGGCCAAGTTGGAACAGATAAAGTTGCTGCCTCAAGGACAACAACATCACCAGGTACAAGAACTGACAAGATGGCAACGACAAGAACAGCATCAGCATCAACCATGGCATGTGGGACGAGGGCAAAGACGAGGAAAGGGAAGGGGGAGAAAAAGTGCCCCTCCCCTTGCAAAAAAACCAATGCTACATTTGCAGACATTATGGGCATTGGGCATATGCCTGCCCTGATAGACAACAAGGCCAAGGAGGAGACGGGACAGGCAGCCACCATGAACAGGCAGATTGACATCAGGCTGTTGTAGAAGGGGGGAGAATGGAGTGTGCAGAGACGGGAAACCACCCACCTACAGCAACTGAGCAGGGAAGTAACACACACACACACACACACACACACAAAAACACACACACACACACACACACACACACACACAATGAAGAAAATACTTTGTCTACTGATTCAACACAGGACAGGTGTGAGCCAAGCGCCGCCTTGTTACTGCTCCGCTGAAAACACACACACACATTACAGACGAACGTCCTCGTTGGAACAAGCTCAAACGTGACGTGCAAGCGCAGTTCTTGTGTCACCACCGCGGGATCAACTCACTCCATCATGGAACGACCACAACCATGACAACGCAACCAACCAGATTCCACCCGGCTATTCAAGTGATACTGATGATAGTGACTCGGATGAAGAAGACGGTGTATGAATAATATGTATATACTATGTTTGATCAATATAATGATCAAAAGGGGGGAATGTAATGGAAAATTATATTGGTGTATGTTGGAAGTATATAGTGTAAAGGTTTTGAATGAAATGTACTATGATGTGAAGATTTTACTCTAAAGGTTTTGAATGAAATGTACTATGATGTGTATTCTAAAGGTCGAGAACCTCGTCTCTCTGTATGTTAAGTTACACTGTGTGGAGACGCTCCTTATGTCCTTTCATTCATGCCCCCACCTTTTGGCCCTCTCACACCTTGGTCCTTCCTCCAGACCTGAGACTCATACCCACCTTTTGGTCTTCTTCCTCTCCTGTGTTTTTCTACCTCTTCTTTGATATTCATGCACCCCTTTTGTTCTTCATACCTCCCCTCCTTCACCCATTCATTGTCAGGAGATGCTAACTCAGAACTGAGTCTGGCCACCCCGGCTCCCATATATACAGGGGTGAGCGGCCTGACTCGGGAGTTCAGTACTTTGCAGGCTCCCGGTGACTCTGTAAACTTCTGGCTCTTTCATGCAAAGAAATAAAATACCGCAAGGACATTTCATTTGTCATTTGATCATTATTTCAACGCTCACTGGGACTCATCTCGGGACATAGATAGTACTAGTACATTGGGTATTAGTATTGTAAATTGTATTGAAGTTTTGGGAAAAA
>NW_026553896.1:7500-10000 GCF_027596085.1 Anoplopoma fimbria | reverse complement strand
AGTCAGGGTAAACTCTGGGAGTGACAGCGGGTCTTTTAGCACGCTAAAACGGCGTAAAATGACCGGCATCACAGCGTCAAAACACCCGCAGCAGAGTGCTCCAAGTCAGGGTAAACTCTGGGAGTGACAGCGGGTCTTTTAGCACACTAAAACGGCGTAAAATGACCTCCAGCAGCCCAGAGAGGAGAAAAATAGCAGGCGCTTTCCGGAGGATTTTAGTGCTGAAATCCGGCTGAATCTGGCTTTTAAGGCAGTGAAACGGCGTAAAATGACCGGCATCACAGCGTCAAAACACCCGCAGCAGAGTGCTCCAAGTCAGGGTAAACTCTGGGAGTGACAGCGGGTCTTTTAGCACACTAAAACGGCGTAAAATGAACCGAAACAACCGTGCTGCTCCATCCGCGAGAAAATGACCGCGACCGCCGGATGAAAACGTCCGTAAAAGAGAGAGCATGGAGTGGGTAAACAGCATCAGCCTGTCTCTCCATGCTGCTCCATCCGCGAGAAAATGACCGCGACCGCCGGCTGAAAACGTCCGTAAAAGAGAGAGCATGGAGTGGGGAAACAGTGGTGCCATCAGCCTGTCTCTCCATGCTGCTCCATCCGCGAGAAAATGACCGCGACCGCCGGCTGAAAACGTCCGTAAAAGAGTGCATGAAGTGGGGAAACAGTGGTGCCATCAGCCTGCCTCTCCATGCTGCTCCATCCGCGAGAAAATGACCGCGACCGCCGGCTGAAAACGTCCGTAAAAGAGAGAGCATGGAGTGGGGAAACAGTGGTGCAGTCAGCCTGCCTCTCCATGCTGCTCCATCCGCGAGAAAATGACCGCGACCGCCGGCTGAAAACGTCCGTAAAAGAGTGCATGAAGTGGGGAAACAGTGGTGCCATCAGCCTGTCTCTCCATGCTGCTCCATCCGCGAGAAAATGACCGCGACCGCCGGCTGAAAACGTCCGTAAAAGAGAGCATGGAGTGGGGAAACAGTGGTGCCATCAGCCTGCCTCTCCATGCTGCTCCATCCGCGAGAAAATGACCGCGACCGCCGGATGAAAACGTCCGTAAAAGAGAGAGCATGGAGTGGGTAAACAGTGGTGCATCAGCCTGTCTCTCCATGCTGCTCCATCCGCGAGAAAATGACCGCGACCGCCGGCTGAAAACGTCCGTAAAAGAGAGCATGGAGTGGGGAAACAGTGGTGCCATCAGCCTGTCTCTCCATGCTGCTCCATCCGCGAGAAAATGACCGCGACCGCCGGCTGAAAACGTCCGTAAAAGAGAGCATGGAGTGGGGAAACAGTGGTGCCATCAGCCTGTCTCTCCATGCTGCTCCATCCGCGAGAAAATGACCGCGACCGCCGGCTGAAAACGTCCGTAAAAGAGTGCATGAAGTGGGGAAACAGTGGTGCCATCAGCCTGTCTCTCCATGCTGCTCCATCCGCGAGAAAATGACCGCGACCGCCGGCTGAAAACGTCCGTAAAAGAGAGCATGGAGTGGGGAAACAGTGGTGCCATCAGCCTGCCTCTCCATGCTGCTCCATCCGCGAGAAAATGACCGCGACCGCCGGCTGAAAACGTCCGTAAAAGAGTGCATGAAGTGGGGAAACAGTGGTGCCATCAGCCTGCCTCTCCATGCTGCTCCATCCGCGAGAAAATGACCGCGACCGCCGGCTGAAAACGTCCGTAAAAGAGAGCATGGAGTGGGGAAACAGTGGTGCCATCAGCCTGCCTCTCCATGCTGCTCCATCCGCGAGAAAATGACCGCGACCGCCGGCTGAAAACGTCCGTAAAAGAGTGCATGAAGTGGGGAAACAGTGGTGCCATCAGCCTGCCTCTCCATGCTGCTCCATCCGCGAGAAAATGACCGCGACCGCCGGCTGAAAACGTCCGTAAAAGAGAGCATGGAGTGGGGAAACAGTGGTGCCATCAGCCTGCCTCTCCATGCTGCTCCATCCGCGAGAAAATGACCGCGACCGCCGGCTGAAAACGTCCGTAAAAGAGTGCATGAAGTGGGGAAACAGTGGTGCCATCAGCCTGTCTCTCCATGCTGCTCCATCCGCGAGAAAATGACCGCGACCGCCGGCTGAAAACGTCCGTAAAAGAGTGCATGAAGTGGGTAAACAGTGGTGCCATCAGCCTGCCTCTCCATGCTGCTCCATCCGCGAGAAAATGACCGCGACCGCCGGCTGAAAACGTCCGTAAAAGAGAGAGCATGGAGTGGGGAAACAGTGGTGCAGTCAGCCTGTCTCTCCATGCTGCTCCATCCGCGAGAAAATGACCGCGACCGCCGGCTGAAAACGTCCGTAAAAGAGTGCATGAAGTGGGTAAAGAGTGGTGCCATCAGCCTGTCTCTCCATGCTGCTCCATCCGCGAGAAAATGACCGCGACCGCCGGCTGAAAACGTCCGTAAAAGAGTGCATGAAGTGGGGAAACAGTGGTGCCATCAGCCTGTCTCTCCATGCTGCTCCATCCGCGAGAAAATGACCGCGACCGCCGGCTGAAAACGTC
>NW_026553895.1:0-899 GCF_027596085.1 Anoplopoma fimbria | reverse complement strand
TAAGAAGTATAATATAGTTTTTCTAATGGTAACACACTAAAATGACACATAAAGCACAATTACCGAGACTATCACTCGGAGAGCAAAACCTAAGCTCTTGTCTCCAAAACTGTAAACATTTTCTGCTTTGCATCAATTTGCAATTCAACGTGACACTTTTTGCAACACTCTGCACATTGTTCTCTATATGAGACACAGGACTCTGACATAAAGTCACTTGTCATTCCAAAAACTCTGCCAATCAAAATGCCACAGCCATGTACCAACTGGCCAAGCACCTAATTGCTTTATTGCTAAGTAATCAATCAAGATGTAAGGCTACACAGTTTTGAAAAAACGGGGCCCATTTTAATAAAACACTTACACACCACACAAGAAATATAATGAACATCTAGATATTTTGCAAAATGAAACACTTTATTCAATATCATACAGAATGAGAAAACACGATTTCGCCACCTTCATGCAGACACGTTTCATGCGTTTGGATTCTCTTTGAACCAGCCATATCGCCTGCTGTTATCTAAGATACTTAACTTTTCCAATGATATAGTCTGAATTTTCAGAGGACGCTGTTAGAGTCAAGGACATGAACATTGACCAAATGTAACACACAAGAGCAGAGGCCTGTTTCAGGAAGTGCAAAATTTGGGGTTATCAAGGTACTTCAGGGTTTTCTGTTCCACGTCGGAGGTTCACTTCTTACTGGGATAAATCACCATGGTTACTTATGCTGAACACTGGACCTGCTGAGCAGATTATGTTGGAGATAAGAGGTCAACTCGTACAAAAGCACCGCCTGCTGACCAATCAAAGCTCATAAATTAATATTACACAGTTATGAAGATTTCAAGGTCATAATTCTGACTAAAAGCAACACAGTTTAAACAGACACTTTC
>NW_026553894.1:0-7069 GCF_027596085.1 Anoplopoma fimbria | reverse complement strand
GTATTCTGGTCATAAAAAATATGACGATTTGGCATTTTTCAAAAAAGCAAAAAAAGTTACAGCAATGTTAGCAAACAACATCAAGACACTGAATACTAATGACGCAGAAATTATGTATCATAGTGAACTATAGTGGGTGTACCAATTCCTTAACAATAATATATTCACATGAATATTCTTTATTTAGAGTCTGACCCTTAGTGTTGACTTGGGCAGTGGTACAGAGAATTTGGCATGCATTTGACATGGTCTCAATAATTCAGTTTTATGTTGAAACACGCTGAAATGCCTCAGTGGTAATGTAAACTCAGCACCATTTAATAAAGAAACAAAGCACAAACAGGTACTCAAAGCCCTTGAACAAAACACTTGTAATTAATGTATTATACTCACTTAAATACTTTCACACGACTGTCAGCATGAAAGCGATTTTAAAATGTCTCCTACAGCTATAAGCACTAGACGTTTATGAATGCACCTGGTAAAGATATGCATGCTAACATGTGACGCAAAAGGCAATGCTCTTCAGCAAGATACAAATGATTTCCTAATAACTCTTAACTTCTTTTAGATTGCATTTAAATACTTATTTTTTTCTTTTTAAAGTGTAAAATGTGCCTACTACTAGACATTAGCAAGCTCCATGTGAGTTTTGTGTTCAGTTCAGTTGTCAATTAATTGTCAATTAAAACTTTTTCAGCAAACTACTTTCAAATCATATTAGCAGCACAGACCAAACTTTCAGTGGAGCAAAGGTTTGTATTCAAAGACTATAAATTCAAGTTCACAGGTCGGGGAAGTTGAGTCAGCTGTTAACCCAGAGAGTGCTGCTTCTTCAGGCTGTCTGAGCGCCTCACTCTCTCCTCTGGTGTCTTTCTGTACCAGCTCCTGAGAAGAAAAAGCCACTGTCATACTGTGCTAAGTGTAAGAGCCATTTGGTCATTGTTTTGTTTTGTAAAACCTCCCACCACTTGGGGGGATAGTGCCACTCTCAATCAGGCAAGAGGTCAATATAATCAGTGAGTGTTACCTGATGCAGGTGCTGCTGAAATGGGAGGCAAATAGTTTTTGACCGCCGCGCAATAGTGAACGAAGATGAATGGTATGATTTCTTTTGACTGTTATTTAGTAATGAAACGTATGACAGAAACTGGCTGTGCTCTGTTTGTTTATGAAAAACTGGGTTTGTAAATAATAAATTGGATTCATTTTGGAAGCTGCTTTTTCAGCAGTGGAATGAGGTGGAGTGATGTATCTCTAAATAAATTATAGTTAGATATATTATGATCTATCATGCCCTAGATGAAGCTAGAAAAATTAAATATGTTAATTTACACAATCACACAGTCATTTATTTAATGCCAGCTGTCTTTTTTGAAAGTGTCTGTTTAAACTGTGTTGCTTTTAGTCAGAATTATGACCTTGAAATCTTCGTAAGTGTGTAATATTCATTTATGAGCTTTGATTGGTCAGCAGGCGGTGCTTTTGTACGAGTTGACCTCTTATCTCCAACATAATCTGCTCAGCAGGTCCAGTGTTCAGCATAAGTAACCATGGTGATTTATCCCAGTAAGAAGTGAACCTCCGTCGTGGAACAGAAAACCCTGAAGTACCTTGATAACCCCAAATTTTACTTCCTGAAACAGGCCTCTGCTCTTGTGTGTTACATTTGGTCAATGTTCATGTCCTTGACTCTAACAGCGTCTCTGAAAATTCAGACTATATCATTGGAAAAGTTGAAAGTGTCTTAGATAACAGCAGACGTGTGTAACTGGTTCAAAGAGAATCCAAACGCATGAAACGTGTGTCTGCATAGGGTGACGAAATCGTGTTTTTATAAATTACTGTATAATATTGAATAAAGTGTGCTTGTGTGAATTGTGTGTAGTGTTTTCACAAAATGAGCCCAGTTTTCAAAACCGATCCAGTTGGTCCATGGCTGTGGCATTTTGATTGGCAGAGTTTTTAAATGACAAGTGACTTTGTGTCAGAGTCCTGTGTCTCATATAGAGAACAATGTGCAGAGTACTGAGGCCCTGCTGACACCCACTACTACTACCACTATCATTATTAGTCACATTACTATTATTATTGCCTGTACTATTACGCTTATTGACTTGCTTCTACCCTGGAGTCTTTGTGCTTTCTCGCTTCGCAGGCTTCTATAAATCGTGGCTGTACCTGGACCGTGGATGTGCATCCTGCTACGGCCCTGCTGACACCGACTGCTACCACCATTATTATTATTACTAGTCACATTACTATTACTATTACCTGTACCATTAAGCATTTTAGCTTTACTTCCACCCTGAAGCCCTTTTGCTTTCTCGTTCTGCAGGTTTCCATGAATTGTTGTGGTACCTGGACCGTAGTCGTGCCTCCTGCTGTGAGCCGACTGACACCCACTGCTACTTCGATTATTATTATTAGTCACATTACTATCCCTATTTTCATGGCTATAATTCTACTGTAATAATTGCTGCTGTTATTATAAGTAGTCTTATTATATGAATAATTTATGTCATATACATTGAATGTGTTGTATCTAAGAACTGTTATGCTGCTCATTCTGTACACATGACATCTATTGCATTCTGTCCATCCTGGGAGAAGGATCCCTCCTCTGTCGTTCTCCCATAGGTTTCTTCCTTTTTTCTCCCTGTTAAAGGGTTTTTTTAGGGGAGTTTTTCCTGTGCCGATGTGAGGGAAGGACAGAGGATGTCGCATGTGCACAGATTGTAAAGCCCTCTGAGGCAAATTTGTAATTTGTGATTCTGGGCTATACAAAATAAACTGAATTGAATTGAATTGTTGTCACGTTGAATTGCAAATTGGATGCAAAGCAGAAAATGTGTTTACAGTTTTGGAGACTAGAGCTTAGGTTTTGCTCTCCGAGTGTTGGTCTCGTTAATTGTGCATTATGTGTCATTTTAGTGTGTTTAGAAAAAATGTAATCATAGATGTGGATTATGCGCTTGCAAGTTTTGTGTTAAGTGCTGACTTTTACTTTTAACCATTTCTAACCCTGTGGCTCAGGGGAAGAGCAGGTTGTCTTTCAATCAGAAGATTAGAGGTTGTCG
The DNA here is from genome assembly GCF_027596085.1 of Anoplopoma fimbria. NCBI lineage: Eukaryota > Metazoa > Chordata > Actinopteri > Perciformes > Anoplopomatidae > Anoplopoma > Anoplopoma fimbria. The sequence goes on along the minus strand of NW_026553894.1, from coordinate 3,989 downwards.
ATGTGCCTTTGGGCAAGACACCTAACACTAAACAAATTAATGTGATGAATGGGTGTGAACGATTATGGGCAGGTGGCAACGATACAAATAAAATTCCATTTACCATTTAACCTCATATAAACCATGTCTAACCTGTTTAGATTAAGTTTTAGATTTGAGGCACTTCTTCTTTCTTACGGTAATTTTTTACTTCACCTCCTCTACATTTCATAGGGGAACACTATACTTCTTACCCCAGCACACTGACAGCTGCAGTTAATCACTTTTCAGACTTTGAGATTATATATTGTAAAATATAATAAACTCTTAAATGTGATGTTAGAGATTAAACCAGTAATTTCCAGCATGTTGGGCTTGTGCTCCCTCACAAAACAGTTCCTCCCTTGAAAGGTTTCAGATTTCTAGGAGTTGTTGCTACAACCAAAGAGACATTTCAATTCTAAACATATTTTGTTTAACACAATTTGAGGCCCAACAAGTTAAAATATACACACCAGCATGATAAGAGAACAGTACATACAAATACATGTGTGCAATTTGTGTAGAATAATCTCTTTCAACAATTTATAAAAGTATGAATAAGATAAAAAATAAATCAAAAAGGGAGGTTTAGGAAGGAGGAGTTTCGCATACCTTTGACATATATCAGAACCAGGAAGCAAACACTCTTTAGGTTTCGTTTATGTGTGGGATGGACACCTATATGAACAAGGGACTACGCCCGCTTTAAAGCTGAGGACCGGCATTGATCTATAATAAGGTGACCAGATTTCTGAAATGAAAATCGGGGACATTTTCAATGCGGCGGTGAAAAATCTTTACATATTATCATTATGAAATAAAAAATGGGGACAAGTACTTTTTCATGTATTTTAACCAGCTTTTATTACACAAAAGGTCAGAGGCGCCATTAGGGGGCGAAAAGTTAGGACAATTCTGAGGGCCCGTGAATGACAGGGGCCCTGAAAAAAATATTAGAACATTAGTTATGTTAATAAAAAAAACATCATTAATGGATTTTAACAGAAAATCTAATTTATATCAGTATGCAGAATGTTTCCTGCATGTCTTCACAGTGTTATATTATCACAGCTCAGTGTCAGTAGATATTGCAAAGTTAGTATCGGACTATAAGATAATTGAAGCCTTCACAGGTAGAGGTGTGGTTACAGAAACAGCACATGGTTGGCGTTGCCTGTGTGTGATGGTGGGACCCAGTGTGATATATTTTCATAACGTCTGTACGTCATACGACGTCTTCTCTAGTGATGCGTTAAATGACTACCGTAATAACTGGTGTTTGAGTCTGCGCGCATTTTTCCCCCATTCAGTGTCAAAATCGGGGACATTTCCGGGGACAGCTTTGACCGGGGACAGATCACCGAAAACGGGGACTGTCCCCGGAAATCGGGGACGTCTGGTCACCGTAAATAACCTACACGCTGCAGGTAACCGTTGGAATGATGTATTGATATTGTGAGGGACTCTTATTCCCCGTTTGAAAGCATGAAGACCGTCACGAAGAATAAGGAGCAAACGATAGGCTGCAAGATCACAGGCTGGAATTAAGAAAATGATTGATGAAGTGCTCTTGTCTCGACTTGATGAAAAGTTAGTTCTATTTATAACAGTGTTATAGGTATGGAAAGCATAAAGTGTCATTATCTGCGTTTTCACGGTGTTTTTTAATGTGTTGCATATTTTTACCCCTCTTATAAAGCAGTCACAAACGCCTTGTTTCACTGCGTTTCTTTTCTTTTTTTACGGTAATGAGTCCCTCCTCTGTTTCGCATAGCCTGTAAGCCCAAAGTTTCTGTAACCAATGGCCACTTTGTATTCTTTCTTTTTTTAAATAAGTATTACAAAATCTTGGTGTTTAATTTAAAACATGTTAATTTGTTTACTTTCCAGTTGCCGTTCGTGGTCATGGATGATTTTGTCCGTAACAAATTAAATGAATGGGGCTTCAGCGAGTGGACTGAAAGATTTGAAGGTAAAGTATTACACTGCGGTCAAGTTAGCCGACTTGTACAGAAAACCAAGCATTTTTACTGTACAGATTAAGAGATCTTTCAAAGTGAAAGTCCTACATTTGTGCATTTAAAAAAAAAAAATATGAATATTTAAGGTGCTACAAATATAATTTTCTCAATAATTCCAGACAATGACTAATGTATACGCATTCATTATATCTCTGACTACACTTTTACAGAAAATGAAACACCTCTACTGTACCAATTCAGAGATCTTTCAAAGTAAAATTCCTTCATTTGTGCATTTAAAAAGCTAATTTATGACTTATGGTGCTATAAAAAGAGTTGATTCAATAATTCCAGACAATGCCTGATATAATTCTCTTCAGAACATCTTTGACACCACAAATACTGAAAATCAATAATTTTTACTGTACCAATTAAGATATATTCAAAAGTAAAAGTCCTAAATTTGTACATTCCAAAAAACTAATTTCTGAATATTTTAAGTGATATTAAAATATTCTCAATAATTCCCAAAAATGACTAATTAATATGTGTTCAGGACATTCCTGACTCCACTGGTACATAAAATCAATATTTTTAGAATTTAAAGAAAGAGATTCAAACTGATCCTTCTTGACTAGAGTTGCTGTCTGTCAATAATGATTCCACATATATTGTCAGTTTTTTTTTTCTATGCTACACTTTTACCTTTCATTTTTGCATGTTTTTTGTCAAATATTTTAATTGCTACATTCAATTTTTTTTTTATTTCATCAATGGTGTAGTCAGACATGTCCTGAACAAAATGAATGTGTCATTATCAAGAATTATCAAGGAAATTAATTTTAATTAATTATTGTCTGGAATTACTGAGAAAATACTTTTTAGATCACCTTAAATATTCAGTTATTAGATATATCTCCTACAAATGTAAGACTTTTCCTTTGAAAGATCTTTTAATTAGTCCAGTTAAAATGTTTGATTTTCTTTACAAGTATAGTCAAAGATGTCCTGAACACATATGGATCAGTCATTGCCTGGAATTATTGAGAAAACTATTTTTTATAGCACCTTAAATATTCAGAAATTCGCTATCTAAATGCAAAAATGTAGGACATTTGGAAAATATCTTAATTTGTACAGTAAAAAAAAATGATTTTCAGTATGGGTGGAGTTAAAGATGTCCAGAAAAGAAATATATCAGTCTTGTTATGTGGAATTATTGAGAAAATACTTTTTATAGCACCTCAAGTATTCAGTTATCTGATATTTCTTGGTACAAATGTAGGACTTCTCTACTTTGAAGTATCTCTTAATTGGTAAAAATGTTTGACTTTTAGTTTGAGAGGAGTCAGACATTTCCTGAACACATATACATCAGTTATTGTCTGGAATTAGTCTGGAGTTATTGTCCGTAGTAGTATTACTGTGCCTCTTTTGGGCACAGATGTTGTGCATTGTTTATATGTTCTACCAACACTGAAACGTCTAAGCATCTACAGAACTAACAGAACTATGAAAAAAATGCTGAAATGTTGTTCTGCAGTACAATGCTGACATATGCTTGACAGACATAGTTTTAAGAAAATGAGAGAGATCAAGACTAAAGACAAAAATACAAATAATTAAAATACAATCAATAGACATTAAAAATTAATTGAACAGCTGAACCAACACCTATTTCGGTCATTTTATGAAAGATTTCTGCAGCAGTTTGAAAATAATTCAAGCAAAAGAGATTCAACTCCCGTATTCTTTTGCAGATCAACGTATTGACACGAGAGTCTTTATTGTCTCGATGAACACGAATCGACTCCTTTTGATCCCAATAGTGGGACCAAGGTCAAAGTTCAAGAAGAGACTCAAGTTGTTAAAGGTAATGTTGTGTACTATGAACACAATTTACACAAATACTGTATTTATGATTTACAGAGCACATACTTCTGTTTTCATGTCACATTAATTGATTTAAATATATCTATTATATCTATATCTATCTATTAATAGCAT
>NW_026553893.1:0-4105 GCF_027596085.1 Anoplopoma fimbria | reverse complement strand
AAAGATTTGTGTCTGTGTTTTAGTTGTTAAGCTACATTCTTCCTCACATGTATTTCATATTTCTCACACAGAGCCTGTTAGGTATATTTTCCGGATCGATCTGCTCTTTGCAACAAACCGCGACTCCGTAAAAAACAGACTAGTGCCGTATTTTTAGCGGAAACGCTTCTGAAACAATAACGACCTTTAGTCCACCTGCAGCTGACTCCAGGTCAGAAAAATGTTATTGATATATTATCTCTGCTTTCCTTCAAATTCTGTTTTTATTCTCCTCTACTCTCTTCCTCACATAGAGCTGCTCATTTCCTGTCAGATAATTCATATCAAACATTAACTACCACTGTCATCAATAGGCTTTATGTTTTATAGCAACTTCTTCATTAATTAACAAAAAGGGTTTTTGTGTATCGAGCAGAAAGGGCCATGAGCTAACCATTGGGGCATGCTCACATGCACTCCTCTAGATCTTTACATAGATGATAGTTGTTGAGATATTCATTAATATCTAATAATTAATATATAATCTGAATATTTAATACAGCTCCTTTAACTAAACCTCGTTATTCTTGAAGTCACTGAGAATTTAGAAAAACTCATCAGTACTGCTCCTGGATGTTTGTTCTTGACCTTCAGGAACAATATATGGAGGAGAGAATCTAAACTCAAAGGTCCACTTACTAATGATTTAAAGCTTTCAGCTGAAAGCTCTGAACCACTAGGAAATAAACCTTTGAGCTTCATTTTTAGTAGTTATTTAAAGAACAAACTCAAACATCAACACACAGAATCAAAGTGAGCAAAGCTTTTCTACAAATGCTTTTTCACCACATGTTGCACAGTTATGATGTGCACTGATTCAAGAAGCACCTGGTAGGTCTGAACAGCTGATTTGAGTCAAATATGACAGCATGAATTAAACATTTGAAGCACATTCTCCCACATTATGAACAGTGACTATAAAGTTTGGGCAGAAATATATGAGTATTTTCTTGAAGAGTAAATTCTGAAATGGAGGTTCTCAGGTGTTTTGCTCCAGAGAAAAACATCAGTAGTTTGTGGCTATAAAACCCAGACTAAGATCATCTTAGTCTGAAACAGTATCTGCACTAATAGTTCTGCATCAGCAATATAAATCTTTGAGCAGAATATTTTGTCTTCATCCTCAATGCATCATCTTCATCAGGTCAGCTCACAGTAAAAACAGTCTCTTACTTTGTGTCTGAGGGTCCAGGTTCATTACTGAAGTCTGGAGGATGCTCTTTGGACCAATCACTCTTCATAGACAGACAGCTGGATACTGGAGACTCTGCTCTCTGTCTGTACTGAACTCTGCAAACACCAACATGATTTTATTCATAATGAATCCTTGATAACAACAAAGACATTAAAGGAGCTCTGAATACACAAACTACTGTTACTGCTGATATTTAGAAGGTTTAACAGTTTGTATTAGTCCTCTTAGATTACATTACAGCTTTTCTAGGTGACTGACAGCGGTCACTGATAATAAGAGGAAGAACCTCAAACTCAACTTAAAATCTCTAAATCAACAGAAAACATTGTCAGAGGTACAGTAACTGAAAATGACTCCTATTAATGAGTTAGCAGCAGTTCTCTTACTTTGTGTCTGAGGGTCCAGGTTCATTACTGAAGAATAGAGGAAGACCTTTGGACGTGTCACTCTTCATAGACAGACAGCCGGAGACTAGAGACTCTGCTCTGTCCTCCTCTTCCTCCACACGATTACTCATCTTCTGATCTGAAGTCAGTCTGAGAGTAAACAGTAACACTGACTGTGAGCTCACAACACAAGAATCAAGACCGAGAGAACAGGAAGTAACACACACACACACACACACACACACACACACACACACACACACACACACACACACACACACACACACACACACACACACACACACACACACACACACACAGACACATCACACACACACAAAACACACACACACACACACACACAGAACACACACACAGAGGACACACACAGGTCACACACAGAACACAGTCCACACACAACAACACTCACAGACACACAAAACAACAGATGTTGGATTAACACTCACACTGCCACAAACACACAGTTTACACACACACACAACATAGAGACACACACACAGAGTCTGAACACACACACACACACACACACAGGGCACACAGACACACACACACACACACACACACACACACACACACACACACACACACACACACACACACACACACACACACAGACACACACACAGACACACACACACACACACACACACACACACACACACACACACACACACACACACACACACACACACACACACACACACACAGTACAAAGTGTAATAACAGCAGACAGTTCATTCTAACATGTGTCTCCTCTACAGTCCACAGGGAGAAAACTGACTCACAGACTTTGACAGTAAAACAATCAGATGTTGGATTAACACTCACCCTGCCTCAGCCTTCAGTTTACCTCCTTCTGCTCTGTCCACTCAACATGGAGTCTGAACTGAAACTGAACTATTCAAGGTTCACTTCCTGATCTCAAAACTGGATCACCTGGTCACTGTGACTTGCTCCCCCAGGATAATTTTATTTTAAATATGAGCTTTAGGCTAGTTAGCTTTTTTTTAAAATAAAATAAATAAAAACAAGAAAGGCAGTAAAACAACAACCATGAATAAAACATCAAATATACATTTTCACATATCAATCATCATATACAATATGGTTAAAGTCCTTCATGGAGTTGAACAAGTTGTGGCTGGTGAACCAAAATCCTTTTTTGGCCTGAACAAGTCCTTCAAGGACTCGTTTGCGCTGCTTAGCCATGTGCCTTTTTCTTGCAGGCCTTTCTGCCTCTACTTCCTGCTTCCTTTTCTCTGCCTCTACCTCCTGCTTCATTTTCTCTGCCTCTACCTCCTGCTTCCTTTTCTCTGCCTCTACCTCCTGCTTCCTTTTCTCTGCCTCTATCTCCTGCCTCCTTTTCTCTGCCTCTACCTCCTGCTTCCTTTTCTCTGCCTCTACCTCCTGCTTCCTTTTCTCTGCAGCAGTAGATGTTGCGGGCTGACACTCCAGCTCCATCCTCCTCTCTCTGGCTATGTGCACTGACTCTGTCTCTGGGTCTTGTCCCTTGTTCCTGCTGTACTGATGTTGCTACATAACGTAACTTAAACTTTAACGCCAATCCTGATTCCAGATTCCCATCCCACTCCAGAGAGGGTTAGGTATTTTGGAAAAACAGGAAGTGGTTTGGAGGAGGAGAGGTTCTGCTCCTGAAATACTGCTACGTTGTTACAGAATGTGGTGTGGACCCAAAATGCAGGACGACCACACTCACGGCCAGATCGTACTCCGCATTATGCCAGACCTTCCAGCGTTATCCCCCGGACTGATTTCCCGTTGCCGACCCTGCCTGCCTGTCTGGACTTACCTGCCTTGCCTGTGCCCCGGTCAACGACTCAGCCTTCTGTCCCCGACCCCGAGTTTAACCTCCGCTTCCTCTGATTTCTGTCTGCCTGATCCCCTGCCTGTTTCCCTCTGTGAGTCTTATCCTGCCTGTCTGTATGCTGAGTTCTCTGCTTTAAATAAAGCGCCAGCTGGTCGTTCTGCTTTTTGGGTCCACACCACATTCCGTAACAGAACGATCTGGCCATAACCAAACAAGGGAGCACAGGAGACACAAGGGCAAGGGAAAACACATGAAACACAAGGAATAAACAGAGACATGGCCATGGTCATGACATATGTAGCTTCAATTGAAGAACTGGAACATCTGAAACTACACTTTCATCCAGAAATAGATTCTGTTTTCTTCTTCTCTGGTGTTTTTTAGGACTGAAATGTGTTGCATTCTGTTGCTACACACTGAACACAGACAGGAAGTGGGGGAGTTGGAAGAGTTCTGATCCTCAAGGTGTGTTGGAGGACTTTTCATGACATGGGAGCTCTGACTGAAAGGCTGACTTTCCTAGATCAGAAGTTGTTCATGGGACATTAATCTTAAACCATTCCTTGGAGTGTGTTAGATTAGATCCAAAGTTCCAATCCAAGTTAGATGTGATGTAAGGTGGTAGTTTACCAAAGA
>NW_026553892.1:0-64844 GCF_027596085.1 Anoplopoma fimbria | reverse complement strand
GGGGTTTCCACGCCACCAAGTCAAATGATACACCCACCGAGAGCAGTTCAATAAGGTGGTTTATTCAAGATAGACGAATAAATGTCACCAGGGTGGGGAAAAGGGTAATCCAGAGTCCGTAGTCCGTAGTCCAGGGGTCGTCACCGGGAGGGTTCTCACACAAAGCGGTCGGTACACAAATAATCTGTCAATGTTCAGGTTTCCTGCACTCTTTGGCCACACACAGTTCGCAGAGGCTCACGCAGAGGCACTCCATAGTAGGCTTCCCTCCATGTGGTTGCATGCTCCCTTTTATCCCCAAGCACTCCTGCCTAATGCACCTCAGGCTTGCATCGTTAAGGAGGCAGTCCCTGTAAAGCTTGGGGGTGGAGCCAGCATGCTGCCACATACCTCCCCTCAATCACCACCCCTCCCTGGCGTCTGCCACACACCCTCCCCCTCAGCTCCGACCGGGAGGGAGGGGCGGTCCAGCTCCCCAGAGCATCCCTCCTGGATAGGGCATCCGCATTCCCATGGGCTGCCCCGGACCTGTGAACAACCGAGAAGGCAAAAGGTTGTAATGATAGGAACCAGCGGGTGACCCTGGCGTTACTGTCCTTATTCCTTGACATCCAAACCAGTGGTGCATGATCTGTGACCAGGGTGAAGTGGCGCCCCAACAGGTAGTACTTCAGGGTTTCCAGGGCCCACTTGATGGCAAGACATTCCTTCTCCACCGTGGAGTATTTTTGTTCCCTCGGCAACAACTTCCGGCTGATATAAATAATCGGGTGTTCCTCACCTTCATGTAGTTGTGACAACACTGCCCCCACCCCTGTTTCCGACGCATCCGTCTGCACCACCATTGGCTTGGTGAAGTCCGGGGTTACCAGCACGGGTCCTGAACACAGTGCGGTCTTTAGGTCCTGAAAGGCTTTCTCCGTCTCCTCGGTCCATGTGACTTGGGCGGGCAGCCGGTCCCTGGTCAGATCTGTCAGGGGCTGGCTACGGATGCAAAGTGGGGAATAAACCTCCGGTAGTAGCTGGTAAGCCCCACAAACGTGCGTACCTGTTTCTTGGTCAGGGGCCGTGGCCAGTCCTGTATCGCCTCCACCTTCTTCATCTGGGGTTTCACACATCCCCTCCCAATGGTGTAGCCCAGGTACTCCGCCTCCTGCAGACCGAGCTGGCACTTCTTTGGGTTAGCCGTTAGCCCCGCCTCCCGTAAGGCCTGCAACACTGCGCTCACCTGCTTCACATGAGTGTCCCACTCACTCCCATGGATGCCTATATCGTCAATATAGGCGGCCTCGTACCCCGATGGGGACGGAGTACCCGGTCCATCAACCTCTGGAAGGTGGGCGGGGCCCCGTGCAATCCGAAGGGTAGCTTCCTGTAGTGGAACAGCCCGTCAGGAGTGGCAAAAGCGGTTTTCTCCCGCGCCTCGGGAGCTAAGGGTACCTGCCAATAACCCTTTGTCAGGTCGAGCGTGCTGATATACCGGGCTGTCCCTAGCCGTTCTATGAGTTCATCTATTCGGGGCATGGGGTAGGCGTCAAATTTAGATATCTCATTTAGCTTCCTAAAGTCGTTGCAGAAGCGTATGGTGCCATCGGGTTTCGGCACCAACACTATGGGGCTGCACCACTCACTGTTTGACACCTCAATGACTCCCGCTTCCAACATAGTCTTTACCTCGGTCCTGACGGCCTCTCTCCTGGCCTCCGGTATGCGGTAGGGTCTCAATTTCACCTTTTTCCCGGGCTCAGTGATGATGTGGTGCTGTACCAGATTGGTGTGGCCCGGTTCACTGGAGAACACATCCTGGTTCTGGTCGACCAACTCCATGAGCTCCTGCCTCTGTGCTGGGCTCAGCTGTTCCCCTAGGGGCACCTTGGCAGGCCCGGTTTCACTGGTAGCCTTTGGAGGAATAGAGCAGAGTACATCCCGGGCATTCCATTTCTTTAACAGGTTTACATGGTAAATTTGAGTCGGCCTCCTTCGTCCCGGCTGTCGGACTCTATAATTCACCTCCCCTACCTTTTCAAGTACTTCGTATGGCCCGTTCCACCGGGCCAGAAACTTACACTCTGTTGTGGGGACAAGTACCAGCACTTTATCTCCGGGCTGGAAGTCTCGCTGTTGGGCCCCTCTGTTGTAGACCCGTGCTTGGGCAACCTGGGCCTCCTGCATGTGTTCCCGCACCAGGGGCCACAGGGTGGCCATCCGGTCCCTCATGTCTCCCACGTGTTCCCCATGGTTCGATGGGGCGACGGTTGCTGTTCCCAGGCTTCCTTCGCTATGTCCAGCAGCCCCGGGGTCGTCTCCCATAGAGGAGTTCAAATGGAGAGTGGCCGGTCGACGATTGGGGCACTTCTCTGATCGAGAACATGAGATAGGGAAGCAGCTGGTCCCAATTCTTTCCGTCCGCCTCCATCACCTTCTTCAGCATCTGCTTCAGGGTCCGGTTGAACCTTTCCACTAGTCCATCGGTCTGCGGGTGATATACTGAGGTGCGCAACTGTTTTATTTGCATTAATTTGCAGAGGTCTTTCATGATTCGTGACATGAACGGGGTTCCCTGGTCTGTCAAGATCTCCTCGGGAATGCCCACCCGGGAGAACATCAGGACCAACTCACGTGCAATTCCTTTTGAGGCCATGGTGCGCAGTGGAATGGCTTCAGGGTACCTAGTGGCATAATCCAGTATCACCAGGATGTACTGGTGCCCCCGGCTGCTCTTGGGTAGTGGTCCCACCAGGTCCATGGCAATCCTGCTGAAAGGAACTGAAATAATGGGTAGGGGAATTAATGGGCCACGGAAATGTGGTTTTGGTGCCACCTGTTGGCACTCCGGGCAACTGCGGCAGTAATCTTCCACTGCCCTCTTTACCCCGGCCAGTGGAATCTTGCCTTGATCCGGTCCAGGGTCTTCTCCACCCCTAGATGAGCCCCAAGAAGGTGGGAGTGTGCCAGCTGCAGGACTGATTGAACAAAGGGACGGGGCACCAACAACAACTCCACACATTCATCATTCCTCTTTACGACCTGATACAACAACTTGTTCTTGATGGCAAAATGAGGGTATGTGATCAGACCTACCCCCTCGATGGCCTTCCCGTCCACCACGGTCACCTGCTGGAGAGCACTCGTCAGGTTGGGATCCTCCAGTTGGGCTGTTCCGAACCGTCCCGATAATGAGGCAGGCTCTGGCGTTGCCTCATGGTCCATCGGGAACAGATTGTCCATACTCGCCTCCCCTGCCTCCTGTCCTGTGTCCCCTGCGTCACTTCCCGATAGAGGTTCAGTTGACCCCTGTGGGTCCACCTCGTGTAGGCCACACATCCGGACCTCCCTCTTATCGGCCCTCGCCCTTCTCCGGTGTCCTCTTTCCTTTAGGTTCCCCCGCTCTCCCCCCTCTCCGGCCAAACTGGCCCACAGTTGCTGAACAGTGGGGAGTCCCTCCCAATAAGAACCGGCACTGGCAGGTTTGGGACGACTCCCACTGGTCCTGTGTATTGCCCCTTTGTGGTCTGTAGGTGAAGGAGGGTAGTGGGGTAGTTCTTAGTCTCCCCGTGTATGCATGTTACTGCCACAGTGTCCCTCAAGCTCGTGGACCGGGCGAAGTCCGGTCGGATCAGGGTCACCATACTCCCGGAATCCAACATAGCTGTCGTGTCCCTTCTGTTGGCCTTCACCGGAGTGACTGGGGAAGGACCACTTTCCTCCCCCAGCAAACCGTCAGCAATCTGCAGGGACGCCCGGTTGTTAACTCACCAGCTGATGCCGACGGCATCGAGACATCACGACTCGGACAGGTCCATGAGATGTGTCCCGGCTCGCCACACTCGTAGCACTTTCTGCTGTCTGGGTTCAGGAAGGGCCGACGTCTCGGGGGGCTGGCTCTTGGCGTCTCCCTGGCCGGGATCCTGCCGTGGTCCTCCGTCCTTATCCGCTCCCGCTCCTGCTCCTTTGGGCGAGGGTTGGGTTCCCCCCTCAGTGGACGTCCACTGCGTAGGACTTCCACAGCCGCCTGGTGACCTTCCACCAACTCCACCAACTGATCTGCGCTCTGCGGGTTAGCTTGGCTGGCTAACTTTTTAGCCTCGTATGGGAGGGACCGCAAGAATTTGTCCATGACCACCTTCTCTGTGGCCGTAAGCGTCAGTGGGGCAGCCGTCAGCCAGCCTTTGGCCAACCTAATTAGATCGTGCATTTGTGAGCGCGGCGACGCCGTTGCATCATAAGTCCAATCATGAAACCTCTGTGACCTACTTATCAACGTGTATCCATACCGGCGTAGTATTTCCTTCTTCAGCCCTTCGTAGTTAGACGCCTGATCGTCCGTCAGGTCCTGATACGCCTTCTGTGCTGTGCCTGACAGGAACGGTGCGAGTAGGCTGGCCCATTGTGCTGGATCCCACTTCTCCCGAACCGCCGTCCTCTCGAAGGTATTGAGGTATGCCTCTATATCATCAGTCTCTGTCTGCTTTAAAAGAAACCTGCTGGGGGCAGGACGGGAAGCTGTAGCGCCTGCAGCCACGCCACCATGTCCGGCTGCTAGCGCTCCCACCAGCTCCCGGGTCGTAGCCTGATGCGCCATGCTCACTTCCACTAGCTGTTTCATCAACGCTTCCATTGTTGTCCCTGTGTTGGTCTATCTATTTGACTTGGTTTTGGCTACAAGCACACATTCTCCACCACTTGTAGCGGGCCAGTGGGTGTGGGGTTTCCACGCCACCAAGTCAAATGATACACACACCGAGAGCAGTTCAATAAGGTGCTTTATTCAAGATAGACGAATAAATGTCACCAGGGTGGGGAAAAGGGTAATCCAGAGTCCGTAGTCCGTAGTCCGTAGTCCAGGGGTCATCACCGGGAGGGTTCTCACACAAAGCGGTCGGTACACAAATAATCCGTCAATGTTCAGGTTTCCTGCACTCTTTGGCCACACACAGTTCGCAGAGGCTCACGCAGAGGCACTCCATAGTAGGCTTCCCTCCATGTGGTTGCATGCTCCCTTTTATCCCCAAGCACTCCTGCCTAATGCACCTCAGGCTTGCATCGTTAAGGGAGGCAGTCCCTGTAAAGCTTGGGGTGGAGCCAGCATGCTGCCACATACCTCCCCTCAATCACCACCCCTCCCTGGCGTCTGCCACAATATATATAATCAAGTGGAATTTTCTTTTTGATTGCTGCTTTTTCTACTAAAACACTGCAGGCACTTTCACAAACATTCAGCTTTTGTTATTAGTTTTAGGCATATTTTGGCTGTGAGTGATAAAGATTTTTATGTTAATTTAGGCTGACATCCTGAAGAACCTGGAAAAAACAATGCTGGAATCAATCGAGCTGTTACTCAAGACTGATGGTGTCTCAATCCCAGGTGAAGGCAATTTAGCAAAAAAAACATGATAATCACTTAAAATACTTGAAATATCTGATTCAACTGATTAAGTCAACTTATTTCCGATAGTGTAATTAATAGCGAACATCATGTTTTTGGTTTTATTAGACGTTACAGTGGAACTTGAGGATGTGAGGAACCACTACAATAAACTGATGGGAAGCCCAGATGAAGAACCACTAATCTGGTAAAAACTGTTGTTAAAATATCTACATAATTCCTCAGGATGGAGCTGTTCTGAATAATGCTAACAATGTTTTTAATTACACTAGTGCTGCACAGCTGATTACCAACTGAAGAGTCCCGAGGGCTCGCTGATTAGAGCCGGGAGGCCTCTGGATTGATCTCAACCATTTTTGTCAGGCCATTTAATCCATGTTCTTTTTGAGATTTGTTTTGATATGTTGTTTGAATTAGCTTGTAGTGAATTAAATGCATAGAGATTTAAGATTTTTCTATATTTGGTAGCGCATTTTTAGTTTTAATTGATAAAAGATGCAGACAGAAAATGTGTGGGGGGTGAGAGCGGGCTGTCATGCAGCAAAGGTCCCCAGTGGATTCAAACCAGGGACGCTAGGGTTTTCACGGTACTGGTCTTAGTCACCAGTCCACTATGATATCTCAGACACATTTTGTTTTTAATGATTTAATGAACTCTTTTTTTCTTCTTCTTTAATATATTTTTAAGTTTTTTGTTATTCTTAGTTTAGTATTGGTTGATGGGAATTGAAATTCCAATGATTTTATGGGTGTTAAACAAAGATCCTGAACCTTGATCACAGTACATACTGTAGGTTTGATTTGACAAATACTTTAGGCTTTTCAAAGAATGAAAAACCTTTCTTCTTTAATGTTCAAGGACAAAATTAGCTTGCTGTGTTTTTTGCTGGTGTTTTTTAAATGTGTTCATTAAAATATTTGATAGAACTAGATTCATTCATTCATTCATCTTCCATAACCGCTTATCCAGTTAAGGGTCGCGGGGGTGTTGGAGCCGATCTCAGCTGTCATTGGGCTAAGGCAGGGTACACCCTGGACAGGTCGCCAGTCTATCACAGGGCCGACATATATAGACAAATAACCATTCACGTTCACATCCACACCTATGGGCAATTTAGAGTCATCATTAACCTAAGGTGCATGTCTTTGGACTGTGGGAGAAAGCCGGAGAACCCGGAGAGAACCCACGCTGACACGGGGAGAAATAGAACTAGATGATATTAATAAACCAGCCCATCTGGTTTCTCATTATTTACTGAACAATTATTTTGTTTTAATCTTCACATGTTTTGTCATGGTATATTGTCCAATAAAGATCACGTTCAAAGTACTTTGGCTTCTTTGTCTAAACATCAGTTTCTATTGATATATAAGCAAATGATTTTCCAACTTTTTTCTTGTCAATTTATTTTTAAAACCTCTCATGAACCTTGTCTTAAATTAAATTTCCTGACACCAATCTACATTACAGTTTTCAAACACTTTTAGTAACACACACCACAAATACTATACATATTATAAATGTATGATGCATTTTAACATAGTAGGTCAGACCTGTTAGTCGGTGTGTTCAACGTGTCAATGTGTAAAGATTTGTGGATATGCATGTTTGTTGCTCATTTACTCAGCATCTATGAGGTTTATGTCTATGAACTGATATGACATTAATATTGTCATATAAAAGCCATGTTATTTTTGGACCAAATTTAAGACATCATTTTAGATGTAGAAAAAAAAAGATCCACACGATCTAGATTCTGTTAATTTCCCAACCATTTGTCAGTTTGTCCTGATGATGATTGCTCGTCTTGTACAAGTTTTTCTTGAACAGGTTTAGTAAAGGTGTGTTGTTATTCATTTAGGATTCATGTTAATGGAATGTGTCATGATTGTTGTGGCTTCAAAGTGCCACTTAGTGATGCAAGAAAATGGAACATGCGGACACACAGATGGGCCATAAAAAGGGACAGGCACCATTTGCACTATGTTTAATACTGCTTTTTGGTCCAGGGGTTTATCAACACTATTGTCACTTCCTTTCTTATTACTGACCAAGAAAACTCACTATGTGAACTTGAAATAATGGAAATAAAAGAGGGATCACAGAGACAATAACATCAGTGGCATAATAGCAGGCCACAAGTAAACCTTCTTCTTTTAACAAGTGGCTGACCTTGTATGCCCTAAGTTAGTTTATCTCAACAATAAACGGTCTGCATGAGTTTGTTTGTTTGTTTTGGGTGTGTGCATTGGTGAGTAAGCTGCTCTTGATACCAGGGAGTTATAAAAGATGTGTACATGTGATAGTAACAATTTCAGCACACAAACAGCTTTACTTCTTTAGCTATACTGTATAAACATTAGGGTGATTATTTATATGGATATATGATAACCAAGTTCATTATTAAAATGGGTTTTAGGTTGTGGGATGATTAATGAAATACAATAGAAGAAAAACCTCAATTCTGCCACATACATGCTTACACATTATATTATATACCATTCTCTAACGTTAGTGTTTTAATGTAATTTGCAAGTGCTCTTTTGTCAAGAGAACTTGCATTCAGGTCTACTTGGAGCTACTTGTATGCCTTAATGTCAGTTTCTCTTTGGGATAAATGGTTTGCATTTATCATGCTCTGTCCGTTTTGTGTGTGTGCATTGGTGAGTAAGCTGCTGTTTGTACCATGCACCAGCAAGTAATACAAATTTAAATTTCAACACGCAAACAGCATTGTTGAAGAGAAACAAGCCGCTTTACAAACTTCCCTTGTTTGACATTGTTTTTGGATGTGTACCGAAGAACATGCATTCTGTTCTACTGGGTGTGTCCCAGCTAGTTATGTCTCTGTGGGTGGACCCAGTTAACTCAATGATACATTGGTATGAAGGACGAAGAGATTTCACAAATGGAATCCTGCCTTCTACGCCTAAGGCCGCAATTAAAAATAACCAGATACGTGACACTTGACAATTACGAGTCTATTGTGAAACAAAAGTGAAAGAAGCGTACAATGTATACGTAGCTGTGAAAGATATTTAGTCACCTTGGTCAAACACAATCTTACATTCCTTCATCTGAGGAAGCTACTGATCTAGTAAGTCCACTTACACAAAATGAATTGCCTAATGGGCTGAGGAGGCCTTCCCTTTATGATCCTCAAATGTGTGCTTGTTGGTTCAAGCCAAATTCACTGTAAATATTTTTTTATTACATTCTTATTTTAGGAATCAGTGTCCAGAAAATTCAAACAATTTCAAAATGTATTGTGGTCATAAAAAACATGACGATTTGGCATTTTTAAAAAAGCAAAAAAGAGTAAAGAGAGTACAGCAATGTCAGCAAACAACATCAATACACTGAATACTATTGACACAGAAATTATGTATCACAGTGAACTATAGTGGGTGTACCAATTCCTTAACAATAATATATTCACATGAATATTATTTTATTTAGAGTCTGACCCTTAGTGTTGACTTGGGCAGTGGTACAGATAATTTGGCATGCATTTGACATGGTCTCAATAATTCAGTTTTTCTCAGTGTCTGCTGTACATCTCCTGTTATGTGAAGCTACATTAATGTAACAGTGCTCCAGTGTGTTAACAAATATATCACAAATGTTGAAACACGCTGAAATGCCTCAGTGGTAATGTAAACTCAGCACCATTTAATAAAGAAACAAAGCACAAACAGGTACTCAAAGCCCTTGAACAAAACTCTTGTAATTAATGTATTATACTCACTTAAATGCTTTCATGTGACTGTCAGCATGAACGCGATTTTAAAATGTCTCTTACAGCTATAAGCACTAGACGTTTATGAATGCACCTGCTAAAGATATGCATGCTACCATGTGACGCAAAGGCAATGCTCTTCAGCAAGATACAAATTATTTCCCCACTATCTCTTACCTTCTTCTAGCTTGCATTTAAATAGACTTACTTTCGTTTTTTTCTTCTTTAAAGTGTAAAATGTGCCTTCTAAACATTATCAAGCTCCATGTGAGTTTTGTGTTCAGTTCAGTTGTTGTCAATTAAAACTTTTTCAGCAAACTACAACAGTAAAAACACAATGAGATTGTGATGATGTATACCAATGAGCTCAAGTATGGTAGGGGATACAATCACTTGAGTTTCAGAAGGTAAAATCATATTAGCAGCACAGACCAAACTTTCAGTGGAGCAAAGGTTTGTATTCAAAGACTACAAATTCAAGTTCACAGGTCGGGGAAGTTGAGTCAGCTGTTAACCCAGAGAGTGCTGCTTCTTCAGGCTGTCTGAGCGCCTCACTCTCTCCTCTGGTGTCTTTCTGTACCAGCTCCTGAGAAGAAAAAGCCACTGTCATACTGTGCTAAGTTCCACAAAAAAAAAAAGCCACTGTCATACTGTGCTAAGTGTGCTAAGCTTCCTTCGTAGGGTGGCTGGGCTCAGCCTTAGAGATAGGGTGAGGAGCTCAGACATCCGGAGGGAGCTCGGAGTAGAGCCGCTGCTCCTTCGCGTCGAAAGGGGCCAGCTGAGGTGGCTCGGGCATCTGATCAGGATGCCTCCTGGACGCCTCCCTTTAGAGGTTTTCCAGGCACGTCCAACTGGTAAGAGGCCCCGGGGTAGACCCAGAACACGCTGGAGAGATTATATATCTCGTCTGGCCTGGGAACGCCTCGGGGTTCCCCAGGAGGAGCTGGAAAGTGTTGCTGGGGAGAAGGACGTCTGGAGGACCCTCCTTAGCTTGCTGCCCCCGCGACCCGGCCCCGGATAAGCGGAAGGAGATGGATGGATGGATGGATACTGTGCTAAGTGTAAGAGCCATTTGGTCATTGTTTTGTTTTGTAAAACCTCCCACCACTTGGGGGGATAGTGCCACTCTCAATTAGGCAAGAGGTCAATATAATCAGTGAGTGTTACCTGATGCAGGTGCTGCTGAAATGGGAGGCAAATAGTTTTTGACAGCCGCGCAATAGTGAACGAAGATGAACGGGATTTCTTTTGATTGTTATTTAGTAACGAAACTTATGACAGAGAAACTGTCTGCTCTGTTTGTTTATGAAACGCCTTTAGTGCAGAGTACCAGAAGAACGCTTTCCCTCTCAGAGAATGAATTTAACCCACTTGAAATACAAAGAGTTGTGGTTGAACATATTGTGAGAAAGGAAGATATAAGCTCTCACTCACTGTCTCCACTCCGACTCCGTGCTTTTTCTGGAAGAAGTCCGAAACCCAGTAATGAAGCAGACTATGACATGTCATAACCAATGAATCTGATCATGATATCTTCATCCCTGCTAGATCTGTGATTGCAGAGATGAGTGCAATTCAGACCATAATTGCAAAGAAACAAATTGCTTCTGACCCAGTCAAGTCAGATCATACATCCCCAAAACAACAGCTGAGTTTCAACTTCGGCAACTCACCACTCTCACCTGAATGGAAGGATCGGATTAACAAAACTCAGCGGTCTTCCAGAAGTTTTTGCAAAACATGATCTTGACTTCGGCAGAACTGATAAAGTTACTCACCACATTAAACTTACAGATGAAACATCTTTCAAGCACAGACCAAGACCTATTCATCCCCAAGATATCGACGCTGTCCGTAAACATCTTCAAGAACTCTTTGAATCCGGAGTGATCCGTGAATCCGAGTCTCCCTTTTCATCACCTATTGTGGTGGTAAGGAAAAAGAACGGCAGTGTGCGACTTTGTATAGATTACCGGAAACTGAATCTACAAATTATCAAAGATGCGTATGCTCTACCTAAGCTTGAGGACACTTTCACAGCACTCTCTGGATCTAAGTGGTTCTCAGTGCTCGATTTAAAATCTGGTTACTATCAAATCGAAATGGAGGAAGCAGATAAACCTAAAACTGCCTTTGTATGTCCTTTAGGATTCTGGGAGTTTAATCGCATGCCACAAGGGGTGACAAATGCACCGAGCACTTTTCAACGTCTAATGGAGAAATGCATGGGAGAAATTAACCTGAAGGAAGTCCTTGTCTTCATTGATGACTTGATTGTTTTTGCACCCACTTTAGAAGAACATGAAGCAAGGCTAATGAAAGTGCTTGATCGGTTGAAGGAGTTTGGCCTAAAACTGTCTTTGGAGAAGTGCATATTCTTCCAACCATCTGTCCGTTACCTTGGACATGTGGTTTCTCGAAATGGTGTTGAAACGGACCCAGAAAAGATTGCACCCTCACAACATGGCCAGTGCCCAAAACTTTGAAAGAACTAAGGTCGTTCCTTGGCTTTGCTGGGTACTATAGAAGGTTTGTAAAGGACTATTCTAGTATTGTCAAACCTCTTCATAACCTTACCTCCGGTTATCCACCGACACAGAAGAAATTGAACCCAACATTAAAACCAGGAAAATACTTAAAACCCAAGGAGCTGTTTGGTGAACGCTGGACGTCTTCTTGTCAGCAGGCTTTTGAAGCAATAATTCAGAAACTCACTACTGCTCCAGTTCTTGCTTTTGCTGATCCTCAAAAGCCTTACCTTCTGCATACGGATGCCAGCTCCACTGGTCTTGGAGCTGTGTTGTATCAAGAACAAGAAGGAAAAGACCGAGTCATTGCTTATGCCAGCAGAGGGCTATCTCGTAGCGAATCCCGTTATCCTGCTCATAAGCTTGAATTCCTTGCTCTGAAATGGTCAGTGACAGAAAAGTTCAGTGACTATTTGTATGGAAATCATTTCACAGTAGTAACTGACAACAACCCACTTACTTACCTCCTGACATCCGCAAAACTGGATGCAACAAGTTACAGATGACTTGCTGCACTGTCCACTTTTTCCTTCAAAATTTTGTATCGTGCTGGCAAGCAAAGTGCTGATGCCGATGGACTTTCACGCAGACCTCATGATGATCTGGCAGATGACTTCAAGTCAAGAAAAGAGAGGGAGCGAATAAGGAAATTCGCCCAACATCATCTCTCACTGACCCAGCATTCGGTTCTATTGATCAACAGACCCTTCAGGCCATCTGCAACCGACATCTCATTTATAGTTCAGACAACGCAGATCCTCATCACAATTTTGCCCTTATTCAATCACTCTTGACTTCCATTGATTCACTTCCTGACAGTTTTGTAAATGACAGTCAGTTTGGAACTTCCATCATTCCCCCGCTTACAGAAGCTGAACTGGCTGTACGACAACGGGCAGACCAAACCATTAGACACGTCATATATCAATTGGAACATGGAAAGACACCACCCCCTACCTTGAGAAATGAGCTCCCTGATCTGCCCCTCCTCCTTCGAGAATTAAATCGATTGGAGCTCCAGAACAACATTCTTGTAAGGAGAAAGCAACTAGGACTTCAACAATCTTATCAGCTTGTTCTGCCACAGGAATTGCGACACCAAGTTCTGACCAGTTTACATGATCACATGGGTCACATGGGAATTGAAAGAACGCTTGATCTGGTCCGAGCCAGATTCTATTGGCCAAGAATGTCTGCTGAAGTTTGCAAAAAAATAAAAACTTGTGAAAGGTGTGTCAAAAGGAAACCTGAGAAAGCTGCACCCCTTGTCAACATAAAAACAACAAGACCTCTGGAACTTGTGTGCATGGATTTCTTGTCACTGGAACCAGACAGAAGCAGGATAAAAGACATTCTTGTAATCACAGACCATTTCACAAAATATGCAGTGGCCATTCCCACACCCAATCAAAAGGCCAGGACAGTCGCAAAATGTCTATGGGACAACTTCCTCATTCACTATGGAATCCCAGAAAAACTTCACAGCGATCAAGGACCAGACTTCGAGTCACGGACAATAAAGGAACTATGTGAAATGGCTGGAATTCATAAAATAAGGACTACACCATACCATCCGAGAGGAAACCCAGTTGAGCGGTTCAATCATACACTGTTGGACATGCTTGGAACTCTGGCGGACCAGGACAAAACTCACTGGAAGGATTTTGTGAAACCACTTGTACATGCATACAATTGCACCAAGAATGATGTCACTGGATTTTCTCCTTACGAACTCATGTTCGGACGCCAACCACGACTTCCAGTTGACCTAGCTTTTGGACTTCCTGTTACAGAGAAACCACGTGTATCCCATTCTCAGTATGTTCAAGATCTTAAGTCTCATCTGAAGGAGAGCTACGAATTGGCAACAGGAAATGCTGAAAAAGTCATGAAAAGAAACAAGGCCAGATTCGACAGGCATGTCACTGCCTCTGAATTAGCTGTGGGAGATCGTGTGTTGGTCAGAAATGTTCGTCTCAGAGGCAAATGCAAACTTGCGGACAAATGGGAATCTGAGGCTTATATTGTCGTAAAGAGAGCTGGAACTCTTCCGGCCTACACAGTGAGACCTGAGACTAAAGACGGTCCCCTACGAACCCTACACAGGGATCTTTTGCTACCGTGTGGATACTTGCCTTCACCAAAAAGTATTCCCTCTGTGAAACTAACTCCCAGATTAAAACTTCGCTCTAATCTTGACCCTCCTGTTAATCATATTGACATGAACACACTCTCAGATGACGATGAAGTAATTCCAAGCCACTGGTACAGTGGACCACCCAGGTCAGAACTTGCCAGATTCACAACCATAGTTGATATCCCAACAGACTCTATCGTGGCACCTTCCAACACAGTCCCTACAACCTCAGATATCACACATCACACAGCCTCTGATAATATAAACCAAGAAGCAGCAGCGGATGCTACTCAGAATCTATCCGACTTGATACAGCCAAAAGCCCTGAGGGTTCAGTCTCGTCAGGAAATGCAGAGCCTGGTTTAAACCTACTACCTGATGATGCAGCAGAGGAAACGGCCTATTCTCCTATAGGTCATGATGTAAATATTTCTTTTGGATCCCCAAATATGGAAGATGATCAGCTTCCTTTAAGACGTTTGCCGAGAACCAGGAAACCACCAGAGCGACTTCAGTATACGAAACCTGGACACCCAGTATTGAATACTATTCAGTCACTGTTTCAGGGGTTAACTACTGCCCTAGCAGACGCTCTAACAGATCCCTCCTTTGTTACACCAAAGCGGACAATTAAAACCCAACCAGTTCCATGTCACGGAAAGTGTAACCCAGGGAAGTTTAGCTCTTTAAAATATTTTTTCCTGGTTTAAGATTTGCTTAATAAAATAACATTAAGCAGTAAAGTGTCCAGCCAATCCCTGATGGCCGTTGTGTAATAAATATCCAGGTCATGTCGGGTAACTTCCTGTTTTCATTGCGTACCATTCTGATGGACGGCAAGGCTAGGGCAGCTGAAGCTCTTCATGTTACATGTGTTTGATCCTCTGCAGGCAGCGGTCAGGTTTTTGTGTCTACCCTCTTCGGTGGATTCCGAATCATCCAGACAAAGTGTTTGATGGCGAGCTACCCAATGGATTTGGAAAAAACAATTCCCCTCCCCTTCCCACGAGTAGTGTGGTAGGAAATGAACTGATCACTGGAATGAACTGAATCCTTTATTTATTCCCCCTGCTGACGTCTAAGAACCCCATTATATTATATGTTCGAAAGACAAATGTATGTTATGATTTAATGTTGTTTGGATGAAATATCAAATACAAATGCTTGGTTAAAACTTACTTTTTGTTCTCAGTGGTTTTTTCATACACATTGGGCTCCCTAGACGAACCTAGTGCAAACTACTAGATGACTGGTCCATAACTTCTCTTTCTTAAAACATAACTTGTACTCGTGTTTGTAAATAATAAATTGGATTTATTTTGGAAGCTGGACATTTCTTCAGTTATTGGCACACATCTAAAAAAAGCAATCAGCAACTGTAATGGCCTTTTTTGATAGGCAACGGGTCCACTACAATAAATTTAAAGTAATCTGTAAATATACTGACATTCATATATTTATGTACACTGTTGCCTTTAGCAACTAAAGCAAATAAAGTATTGGAATAACAGTTCACTGGTTAGCAAAGCATGACATCCACTTCTGGATTATTTGCTGATAAGGGAAATACATTAGGTCAGAATATGAAAAGTGCAATCAGGAGAGACTTCAGAGTGTTAGATCCAAGTGATATAAGCCCCAATACAGGACTTTATACTGAACCAGCTCTCCGTATAAAGGGTCCGAAGCTCCAAGCCCGTAATAGGACACTTGGAGACTTGTTTAAGCTGGTGGTTGAGGAAACTCGCCTGGCTTGCTAACTGCCTTCGCTCTTTGCTTCCTCCGACAACCGCACAAAACAGAGAGGCCCCCCTGGCCGTGTACAGCTATCAGTCGCATCAGTTAATGTCAGCTTTCCTCTAATGGACCTAGGCTCTTGGTAGGTGCAAGGATAGGCTTTAAAGGCTAGGAATTAGCCCTGAGGGTCTGTTTCAGTGGACTTAGAGCCAGAACCATTAAGAACTCTATTGTTGTCAGGCACACAATACTTAACCTTTTACTACCACGAGTACTCTTTACTTGCTCTTCAATGAACTCTCAAGACTTTGTACTTTAAATTGCAGATTAGATATTTATTGCAGGATATTTAGCAGGGGCGAAGCAACAGCTCAAATACTTATTTACTTAATTTCATTACAGTCCGATCGGTGTCTTCTTTGCCATGAGCAGAGACGGAGTCCTCTGATGCTTGTCCCGGACGATGTCCTCAGCTGAGTGCCGGATGATGTCCCAATGCCGAATTCCCTCCGATGCTCCAAGCCTTATCTTTTTATTGTCCAGTTGAACCATCCCTCTTTTCTCACTCTTCTCACCCAGTTTCTCATGATAACATTCATTTTGATTTAACACACACACATTTATTCCCCTGACAGGATACACTTCCTTATTTGGCCACATAGGAACGCGATTGCTTTACTCTTGTACCCTCGGGGTTACATGAGTGCATACTCAACTATTGTTATCTCTAGATTAGGAGACCTGCACCAGTTGTTGCATCTTCAGTGCTTTTTGTTAAGTGAATCATGATTACAATTACATAAATCCCTTCATATTAATTCACAATACATTAATTCAATAAGCCGCTCTATCTAATCATATAAAATGCAATAAGCAGCATTTTTTAATCATATAAGCTCTGTGTTCGTCGGCCTGGTGTTTATATCGCAGCCTTTATGCATTTTTTACTGAGGGCAGCTCTTCTGGGATCTCTACTTTACTTGAGCTTAGGTCAAAAGTATACTGGAGCGAACGAATTTAAGGCAATAAACTGTATCAGAAGAATAACATCCTGAAGCCATGTGTGTCTTCATCAGAGTCAGAAAAAGTCAAAAGTGTAATGCTTGTTAATTAGGACACTAGCAACCCAAAAAGACAATCACCATATTTTTTTTCAGCAGTGGAATGAGGTGGAGTGACGTATCTCTAAATAAATTATAGTTAGGTGTATCATGATCTATCATGCCCTAGATGAAGCTAGGGCATGATAAGTAATCAGTGAACCTCCGTTGTGGAACAGAAAACCCTGAAGTACCTTGATAACCCCAAATTTTGCTTGGCAGAGTTTTGAAAAGACAAGTGACTTTATGTCAGAGTCCTGTGTCTCGTATATAGAACCATGTCCAGTGTGTTGCAATGTGTTTACAGTTTTGTATCAGGTTGAATTGCAAATGAGATGCAAAGCAGAAAGTGAGCTTAGGTTTTGCTCTCCGAGTGTTAGTCTCGTTAATTGTGCTTTATGTGTCATTTTAGTGTGTTTAGAAAAAACTGTAATCACAGATGTGGATTATGCGCTTGCAAATTTTGTATTAAGCGCTGACTTTTACTTTTAACCATTTCTAACCCTGCGGCTCAGGGGAAGAGCAGGTTGTCTTTCAATCAGAAGATTAGAGGTTGTCGTTGTGTCCTTGGGCCAGACACTAAACAAATGAATGCGATGAATGGGTGTGAACGATTATGGGCAGGTGGCAACAATACAAATAAAATTCCATTTACCATTTAACCTCATATGAACCATGTCTAACCTGTTTAGATTTAGTTTTAGATTTGAGGCACTACTTCCTTCTTACGGTACTTTTTACTTCACCTCCACTACATTTCATAGGGGAATGCTATACTTCTTACACCAGCACACTGACAGCTGCAGTTAATCACTTTTCAGACTTTGAGATTATATATTATAAATATAATCAACTCATAAAACGTGATGTTCAAGATTAAACCAGTGGTTTCCAGCATGTTAAAATATACACACCAGCATGATAAGAGAACAGTACATACAAATACATGTGTGCAATTTGTGTAGAATAATCTCTTCCAACACTTGTAGACAATTTATAAAAGTATGAATAAGATAAATAAAAAATGAAAAAGGGAGGTTTAGGAAGGGAGCAGTTTCGTGCACCTTTGTCAGACAAGTATCAGAACCAGTAAGCAAACACTCTTTCGGTTTCGTTTATTGTGTGGGATGGACACCTATATAAACAAGGGACTCCTACGCCCGCTTTAAAGCTGAGGACCGGCATTGATCTATAACCTACACGCTGCAGGTAACCGTTGGAATGATGTATTGATATTGTGAGGGACTCTTATTCCCCGTTTGAAAGCATGAAGACCGTCACCACAAATGACGGGCACATGTATGGGCCAGTTGGTCCATGGCTGTGGCATTTTGATTCGCACAGTTTTTAAATGACAAGTGACTTCATGTCAGAGTCCTGTGTCTCATATAGAGAACAATGTGCAGAGTGTTGCAAAAAGTGTCACGTTGACTTGCATATTGAATGCAAAGCAGAAAATGTGTTTTCAGTTTTGGAGACTAGAACTTAGGTTTTGCTCTCCGACTATTAGTCTCGGTAATTGTGCTTTATGTGTCATTTTAGTGTGTTTAGAAAAAACTGTAATCACAGATGTGGATTATGCGCTTGCACATTTTGAATTTAAGCACTGACTTTTACTTTTAACCATTTCTAACCCTGTGGCTCAGGGGAAGAGCAGGTTGTCTTTCAATCAGAAGATTTGAGGTTGTCGATGTGTACTTGGGCAAGACACCTAACACTAAACAAATAAATGTGATGAATGGACGTGAACGATTATGGGCAGGTGGCAACGATACAAATACAATTCCATTTACCATTTAACCTCATATGAACCATGTCTAACCTGTTTAGATTAAGTTTTAGATTTGAGGCACCTCTTCCTTCTTACCATACTTTTTACTTCATCTCCTCTACATTTCATAGGGGAATGCTATACGCCTTACTCCAGCACACTGACAGCTGCAGTTAATCACTTTTCAGACTTTGAGATTATATATTATAAATATAATCAACTCATAAAATGTGATGTTCAAGATTAAACCAGTGGTTTCCAGCATGTTGGGCTTGTGCCCCCTCACAAAACAGTTCCTCCCTTGAAAGGTTTCAGATTTCTAGGAGTTGTTGCTACAACCAAAGAGACATTTCAATTCTAAACATATTTTGTTTAACACAATTTGAGGCCCAACAAGTTAAAATATAGACACCAGCATGATAAGAGAACAGTACATACAAATACATGTGTGCAATTTGTGTAGAATAATCTCTTCCAACACTTGTAGACAATTTATAAAAGTATGAATAAGATAAATAAAAAATCAAAAAGGGAGGTTTAGGAAGGAGGAGTTTCGTGCACATTTGTCAGATAAGTATCAGAACCAGGAAGCAAAAACCCTTTAGGTTTCGTTTATTGTGTGGGATCGGACAACTATTGACAACAAGGGACTCCTACGCCCGCTTTAAAGCCTGAGGACCGGCATTGATCTATAACCTACACGCTGCAGGTAACCGTTGGAATGATGTATTGATATTGTGAGGGACTCTTATTCCCGTTTGAAAGCCAGAAGACCGTCACCACAAATAACGGGCACATGTATTGGCCAGTTGGTCCATGGCTGTGGCATTTTGATTCGCACAGTTTTTAAATGACACGTGATTTTGTGTCAGAGTCCTGTGTCTCATATAGAGAACAATGTGCAGAGTGTTGCAAAAAGTGTCACGTTGACTTGCATATTGAATGCAAAGCAGAAAATGTGTTTTCAGTTTTGGAGACTAGAACTTAGGTTTTGCTCTCCGACTATTAGTCTCGGTAATTGTGCTTTATGTGTCATTTTAGTGTGTTTAGAAAAAACTGTAATCACAGATGTGGATTATGCGCTTGCACATTTTGAATTTAAGCACTGACTTTTACTTTTAAACATTTCTAACCCTGTGGCTCAGGGGAAGAGCAGTTTGTCTTTCAATCAGAAGATTAGAGGTTGTCGATGTGTCCTTGGGCAAGACACCTAACACTAAACAAATTAATGTGATGAATGGGTGTGAACGATTATGGGCAGGTGGCAACAATACAAATAAAATTCCATTTACCATTTAACCTCATATGAACCATGTCTAACCTGTTTAGATTAAGTTTTAGATTTGAGGCACCACTTCCTTCTTACAGTACTTTTTACTTCATCTCCTCTACATTTCATAGGTGAATGCTATACTTCTTACACCAGCCCACTGACAGCTGCAGTTAATCACTTTTCAGACTTTGAGATTATATATTATAAATATAATCAACTCATAAAATGTGATGTTCAAGATTAAACCAGTAGTTTCCAGCATGTTGGGTTTGTGCCCCCTCACAAAACAGTTCCTCCCTTGTAAGGTTTCAGATTACTAGGAGTTGTTGTTACAACCAAAGAGACATTTCAATTCTAAACATATTTTGTTTAACACAATTTGAGGCCCAAGAAGGTAAAATATAGACACCAGCATGATAAGAGAACAGTACATACAAATACATGTGTGCAATTTGTGTAGAAGAATCTCTTCTATCATTTGTAGACAATTTATAAAAGTATGAATAAGATAAATTAAATATTAAAAACAGAGGTTTAGGAAGGGAGGAGTTTCGCGCACCTTTGTCAGACAAGTATCAGTACCAGCAAGCAAAAACCCTTTAGGTTTCGTTTATTGTGGATTTAAATAAGTCTTAGAAGAACTTGGTGGTTAATTTAAAACATGTTAATTTGTTTACCTTCCAGTTGCCGTTCGTGGTCATGGATGATTTTGTCCGTAACAAATTAATTGAATGGGGTCTCAGCGAGTGGATAGAAAGATTTGAAGGTAAAGTATTAACGTGCCTCTTTTTTGGGCACAGATGTTATACATTGTTTATATGAGCTACTGATACTGAAGTACAATGCTGACATATGCTTGACAGACATAGTTTTAAGAAAATAAGAGAGATCAAGACTAAAGATTGACAAATAATTAAAATACAATCAATATACATTAACGCTGTGTTCAGGCTGTAATACTCAATACTTAAAATTTAACAGTTTAACCAACACCTATTTCAGTCATTTTATGATAGATTTCTGCAGCAGTTTGAAATTAATTCTTGCATGACTGAGATTCAACTCCGTATTTTTTTTATTGCAGATCAAGAAATTGACGAGGAGAGTTTTTATTGTCTTGAAGACTATATCAATGACTTGATCCCAAAAGTGGGACCAAGGTTAAAGTTCAAGAAGAGACTCAAGTTGTTAAAGGTAATGTTGTGTACTGTGAACACAATTTACACAAATACTGTATTTATGATTTACAGGAGCACAGACTTCTGTTTTCATGACACATTATTGATAATAATATCTCATTATTATTTATAGCATGTGCTATAATATTAACATGTATTTTCTATTATGGATTTGCAACTAATTTCTTTCGTCACTACAAGGTACAAAACACAGCAAATACAGAAACAGTTGATTCGTCTACTCAAGTAAGTTGAATAAAGTTGCAAGCACTCAGGTATCATAAGGCATTTATTATATTCATACAGATCATATTTCCAATCTCTGCTCAAACTTCTACATGGCCACTTAGTATTGATTTATGACACAGATGTTCATGTTCACCCTCAGGTTTGTCTGTCCACCAGCGGCACAAGTGATGAAGGTGAGATACACTTTATCTTATTGATTAGTGTTCATTTAAGTTTTTAAGGCCTTAATATCTTGCTTTTACTAACCGACTATATTTCGAGACCATGTTTTAATTTTGTGAAAGGCAGATGCAACAAACATTTATTTTTGCTTCTTTTTTTTTTAACAAAACATGTCCAATAAGGAAAGAGAAGGTTGGATCTTCAGGGCGAGTCTAGCCAATCACCAACTACAAAACAACTACTTCACACAAAACCAGGATCAAACTCAGATACTTGTAATACTTTCCAAACAATGGCAACATTTTTATACAATAACATTGTTACTTAGCTTACTTACATAGCAAATGTCTGTTTCTACATATTGGCCACAGAAAATACTTTCTCGTTTTCTGCCATTTGTAGTCTTATCAGACAACCCCAAACAGTCAATGGCATACATTCAAATATCCATAGCAACAATGGGTATGCTTCAAAGTAAATAACTAAACTACGGCCTTTAACTGAATGATGTTTTAAACCAAGACCATAGTTTATCCTTTGCTAGTATAAGGCTAATGATACACTCTGAAGCATTCTAAATGGACCTGGCAGAGAAAGTTCCTCTCAGGCTTTACCTTCTTCTCCTCTGATTATTTGTCCCCTTATTCTACATTACTTGATACACTGGTTCATGGTTCCTGCTGAATAGCTCTTTACTTTCACTATGGCAGAAGAAATCATACTGTCTGATGTGAAAACCATCATGAGATGTGTCCATCAGAAAATACCTAGCCAAGACAACAAGCTAAACAATTTCCTGAGGTAAGTATTAAGTTTATTATATTTTCCAAATGAATACGTTATACAGGCCTGGTTCCTGACCAGGGGCCAGTTTCATTGACAGATTAAGACTGGTAGTGTTTAGCCAGCCATCATGGGTTCGTCCCGCCGTCCGTATGTATATCCATTTCTCAACAACAACTTGAAGGAATTTCTTCAATTTCGGCACAAACATTCGTTTGGACTCAAAGATGAACTGATTATGATTTGGTGGTCACAGATCAACTGTGATGTGACAAAATACGTTTTTGATCATAACTCAAGAATTATACTAATAATGACAATTTCACACAAATGTCTAATAGGATAAAATAAAGACATGATGTCATTTTGGACGGACATGGATGTAAACCATGACTTTGTGTGACTATGACTATTTGTCTCAGGCATGAGGTCATTTGGTGGACATTTTATTGTATTGTTTAAAAATAGGTAGTAATTCACCCAAAAGTTACAGCAAATTACTTCTACTAAGAAGAGTACAATATGCTGAAGAGGGCTATTCATAGACAGA
Source organism: Anoplopoma fimbria (assembly GCF_027596085.1). NCBI lineage: Eukaryota > Metazoa > Chordata > Actinopteri > Perciformes > Anoplopomatidae > Anoplopoma > Anoplopoma fimbria. Next base: position 42,250 of record NW_026553892.1, on the reverse strand, counting down.
TGTATTCCTGATTTTAACACATTCTTTAAGAGTTTTATGTTTTTGAAATGAATAAATTAACCCATACTTAAACTTTTATACAACAGGAAAGAAATCAGTGGTTTGGAGACAGACAAGAGGGAGATGGTCGGTGTCTTTGGCAAAAGCGGGGCTGGAAAGAGCTCTTTGATAAATGCCGTCATTGGAGTGAAGAATCTCTTGCCCTCTGGAAGAGTCAGTGCATGTACCTCAGTCATGATTAAAGTGGAGGATAGCATGCAGAACTCAAAGTATGAGGCATACATTGAGTTCATTACAGAAGAGGTAAAATCAGCTTAATATGTTTGTTTATTTTAAGCTGTTTAAAAATGTTTGATGTGGCTGAAAAAATACATTGTTGATTACATAGCATACCATTTAATTTAACGGAGTTAAAAGTTATTTTCAAATTTTATTTAGGAGTGGACCGATGAGGTGTGGTTCCTGTTAAACTTCCTTGGGGATAATTCAGATCAGGAAAGTGACCCAGAAGATGACGATGATTGTCGGGATATTGTTGAAAAGCTGTCAGCACTGTATGGAGAAGACTGGAGAAAAGAATCTCGTGAAGACCTCATGGATGGCAAATATTTCGAAGAGATCCCAGAATTTCAACGTTCCAAGAGGAAGAAATTGACAGGCGAAACAGTAAGTGAGAGTAAAAATCGTAATAGAAAATCTTAATCACTTAATAAGAAGCCCTTTTGTCTGTCTGACAGAGTGAAATGTTATTGAAGTTTATGTAACATGCATACTGTCTAACCTTTCCAGGTTGGTTTAGTTCAACGGTAGATCAACAAACAAAGATTGACCTTGATCCACCCGTCTTCGATAACTACAAACCTATATCAAATGTACCCTTTGTAGAATAATGTTAAAGAAGTTTGTATACCAGTAACTAAATAAAATTATGTTTCTTACATGTTCTATCCATATGAATCTTCATGTAAACTAAATCATCAGACTGGGTTCAAGAGTCAACATGAAACACAGGGAAGCTGCATTAGGCCTTCGATGATAAACTTACTTGTTATGACCTAGATCATTTTAGGCTGTCAAAATCTGATATTGATCAACTTAAACAGTCTTGTATACACTTCCGGTTTAGTATTTAATATTTGTTTATCCAAATTAAGCTTTTTGCTTTTGTTGTTTCAGTGATAGGGTTTCTTAATCGCTCTTCTTTTTTATATTTTCCTGTTTGAAATTGTTTGTGCAATTTGTAAAGCAGTTTGAATTTGCAGTATGTACATATAAATTAAATCCCCTCATGTTGTCTTAATCTCATTTCATTATTTACTGCAGGCTAAAGAGCTATCTGCGAAATTAGTCAAATACACAAGAAGCGACCCAAAAGATGGAGAAGTGAAGAGGTGGTATTGGCCACTAGTGAAGTGTGTCACTATCAGGGTGCCAAATAATGATCTTCTTAAGCATGTCACAATTGTTGACCTTCCTGGAAATGGGGACCGTAACAAGGGCAGAGACAAGATGTGGCAACAGGTAATTTATCACATGCAATGCTGTTTATTGTTTATTCTGTGATATCTGCAAACTGTGACATCATGTTATTACAAAGTACAAATAATCATCATAATAACTTGCTGTCTTGACCCTTCAGGTCGTTGGAAGTTGTTCCACTGTGTGGATTGTGACTGACATAAATCGAGCTGCGTCAGATAAAGAAGCCTGGGAGATCCTGAAAAGTGCCAGTAGCTTCATGGGAAATGCTGGCGAGTGTCGGCATATTCACTTTATCTGCACCAAGTCTGATCATATTGAAGATTCAGAAGATCGGTAAGTGATTTAAGATGCCAAAAGTAAAAATACCTATACATTAAAGTTACTGTGAGGAACTTTTAAGTGGTTATGAAACAGTCTCAATAACAATACTGATTCCTCTACATGACGTACATAAGAAAATAAGACCACCAGCGAGTAGATTATCTAATTTTATAGTCATTTTAAATGCTGTCATTGGTTTTAGTCAGTTATGATCAAGGAATTTACTTTAGAACTCAATAACTGCTTATACACTCAACACAACTAACTAAATTGAAATAGTAGTCTATAACTTTGTCTCTAAGGTTTCAAAATTACATCGTTCTTTCCAGAAAACTTCATAGCAGATCATGGACCTGTAAAATAAAGTTTTGCATGTTTCAATATAAATGGTGGATTACATTTTTTAACAAAGATAATTTGTCATTTTATTCTGGATGCAAAAAAATTTGAATCTGAGGTTTCAGTTCGCCAAATACTGTATGAGGTGCCAATTAATGCAAATATTTACATTTAGTTCACCAGCTGATGTTCGTGATGTCATATTGAAAACAAACGATCAAGCAAAGAAAGAAGTGAGAAAAGAATTCAGCAAACTACACACGGTTAAGGTGAGTTTTATAGACTGACAGAAAGTTTAACACAAAGATTGTCTACAAATGTAAGCATGCCTTAATATCAGAACGTTTTTCTTTTCAGAAACATTTCAGTGATGAAAGTTTCAAAGTGTTCACAGTGAGCTCCAAAGAGTTTCTAAAAAAGAAACTTCTACATAAAGATGACACTGGTAGGTGAAGTCTCAATATGAGAGCACATTATTAAATATGTTGTGTAACTATGTAAGATGCTATGTAAGAGATGCATTTTTTTACAGAAATACCCAAACTTCAGAAATTTCTGCAGAATCTCAATGACAGTCACTCAGAGACGTTAAACTATGTGTCTGGAGCTCTTGGGATTCTCTCTCTGATTCAAGGGGCCAGCCGTAGAGAAGGGGTAAGATCAAGTAATAAATTCTCTTTCTTTGTCTTAAATCATCATTTATATTGACAGAAAATAATGTGAAAACATGCGAAAGTCAAAGACACACTTCTTACATGTAATGTCACCCATACATACGTTTGAGCAATCAATTTAGTTGTTTTCCTGAATTTCTTTTTCTTCAGAGAGGCTGCATAACGACCTTAATTAAAGGGTGGTCTAACCCAAAATCTACTGAATTTTGTTTATATATGAATAAATTAAGAAGGCCCAGTCAAATAGCAGTATAGTTTCATTGCTTTAAATACTGAATGTGTTGTTGTTGATTTCAGGCTGACATAAAGACAGCTGTTTGCACAGTCCTTAAACAAAAGATGAAGGATGAACTTGGTAAAATCAGGGAACCCATGGAAGAGACCTATCAGGCTTTCGAAAAAAGCCTCAGTGAGGGGGTTGAAAAATCAAAAAGTTCATGGGAAAAAGTCTTGAAGTCGGTCATACATCCTGTACGTATTTGAATTATAACTACTTCATTACAACAGATTTTGCACTTCATATAAATGTCTTAAAAATGTGTTGGCGTTTTTTTGTGTCTTTTTTCAGAATAAGTCAGATATTGGTTTCCACAGGACCCTGAAGGCTATAGTACAGCACAATGGGATCTACAAAAAAACAAACCTCAATATGAAGTTATCTGCATGCCTGACTGAGAGCATTGATGAAAAATTCAAGAAGACCTTCCCGTAAGAAATGACTTAATAAAGACATAAAAACCTGTGTTGGCTAATTTTACAAACTATGGACAATGTGTAGAATTAACAAATTCTACATTATACAGTAATACAAATTATGCAATGTAATACATACATAGAAATTCAATTATTAAAATAGAACCTTGACAATTCTGCGTTTATGAAACATTTCAACTTGATAACATGTTTCAGAAATGAAGGAAAACCATTCAATGGCGTCCTGAATTCGTTTTCACTTGGCACGAAGAAGATGATCGAGAAGGCAGAGTACAAAGATGTCGAGCTGCAACTGAAATTTCTCATTACAGAGGTAAGAGATGAGAATAGTGCAATTAGTTCATTATCAAGCAATAATGCCAGGTCAGAGGGGCTTAAGCAGAAGGGTGAGCAAATCAACCCAAACATCAAGTTTGTGATTGAGGACTGAAATGAAGACTAAACATGAGACAATAAATGAAATATATCTCTAAATATATAATAAAGATATATTATATATATGTTATATAAATATGTATATATTTCATTTATTGTCTCATGTTCAGTCAAAGTTGATGACCCTGCCCATATTCATGACAACATACTGAAGTTTTTGAGGTAGTCTGACATCAGTGGAAAAAAATATATATGTGCCCCCTCACCTGGTGGAAAGCAGGTCTTGGGTGTGTAAATCTGTTTAAATATTGTATTTATTCAGGTGATAATCAGGTGAAAACTGGGGGAAGAAAAGGAAAAGATGAACCTTATTTCTGTATTACCTTGATTTTAGTTAAAATATGTTGCTTTATGCTTCATATTCTCTCTCATAGGAAGAAAAGATGAAAACGAAACTCAACAAAATCATCCGCGATCGTAAGAAAACGATTTACAGCAGTCTGACGGAAACGATTCAGACAGCCATGCAGGAATGCTACAATGGTATGATATAAGATCATGATATATATATAACCTGACACTATAAAAATGCACATTATTCATTGTGATACTGCAGAATGTAATTATGATCAAATGTAATTGACTAAAGTTTTCTCTTTTTTTGTAGATGCAAAACAAATTAGAGGAACAGGGATGCTGCAAAACATGAGGGCCACTATTGTGAAGCACGTACATGGGTCAAAGGACGTCATGTTTCAGAAAGCTAAAGTTGTTATGTTGAACCAGCTGAGGGACTTGATGGTTTGTAACATTTTATAATACGTTGTACAATGAGGATATAGTAAAACATGTGTTGGTGCTGCTTATCTTTATCTGCAATTTCAGTCATCGTATATATAATCAAGTGGAATTTTCATCTTTTTGAATGCTGCTTTTTCTACTAAAACACTGCAGGCACTTTCACAAACATTCAGCTTTTGTTATTAGTTTTAGGCATATTTTGGCTGTGAGTGATAAAGATTTTTATGTTAATTTAGAGCTACATCTTGAAGGATCTGGAAAAAACAATGCAGGAGTCAATCGAGCTGTCGCTCAAGAATGATGGTGTCTCAATCCCAGGTGAAGGCAACATAGCAGGATAAAAACATGATAATCAAAAAAATACTCAAAATATTTGATTCAACTGAATAAGCCAACTTATTTCCGATGGGGCGGCTGTGGCACATGAGGTAGAGCGCTTGTCCCGTAACCATCAAGGTTGGTGGTTCAAACCCCTCTACCGGCAACATGCCGAGGTGTCCTTGAGCCAGACACCTAACCCCAAGTTGCTCCCCGGGCGCTTCATTGCAGCCCACTGCTCCTCCGGGATGGGTTAAATGCAGAGAAATAATTTCCCCATTGTGGGACTAATAAAGGATTGATTATTATTATTATAATAGTAATAGTGTAATTAAAAGCGAACTTGATGTAAACATTATGTTTTTGGTTTTATTAGACGTTACAAAGGAGCTTGAGATGGTGAGGAACCACCTCAAAGGATTGAAGGAAGCCCAGATGAAGAAAACCACTAATCTGGTAAAAACTGTTGTTAAAATATCTACATAATTCCTCAGGATGGAGCTGTTCTGAATAATGCTAACAATGTTTTTAATTACATTAGTGCTGCACAGCTGATTACCAACTGAAGAGTCCCGCGGGCTCACTGATTAGAGCCAGTAGGCCTCTGGATTGATCTCAACCATTTTTGTCAGGCCATTTAATCCATGTTCTCTGTGTTGTTTTGATATGTTCTTTGAATTAGCTTGTTGTGAATTCAATGCATAGAGATTTTAGGTTTTTCAATATTTGGTTGCGCATTTTTGCTTTTAATTGATAAAAGATGCAGACAGAAAATGTGTGGGGGGTTAGAGCGGGCTGTCATGCAAGAAAGTCCCTAGTTGGATTCAAACCAGGGACGCTAGGGTTTCCACGGTACTGGTTTTAGTCACCAGTCCACTATGATATCTCAGATACATTTTATTTTTAATGATTACTTTTTTTCTTCTTCTTCTTTAATATATCTTAAAGTTTTCTGTCAATTGTTTTATCTTAGTTTAATATTGGTTGACGGGAATTGAAATTCCAATGATTTTACGGGTGTTTAAAATAAGCTTGGTGTGTTTTTTGCTAGTGTTTTCGCAGTGTGTTCATTCATTCATGAAACATTTGATAGAACTAGATGATATTAATAAACCAGCCTATCTGGTTTCTCATTATTTGAACAATTGTTTTGTTTTAATCTTCACAGGTTTTGTCATGGTATACAGTCCAATAAAGATCACTTTCAAAGTTCCACATGTACTTTGGCTTCTTTGTCTAAACATCAGTTTCTATTGATAGATAAGCAAATTATTTTCCAACTTTGTTCTTGTCAATTTCTTCTTAAAACCTCTCAAAGACCTTACCTTAAATTAAGTTTCCTGACACCAATCTACATTACAGTTCCCAAACACTTTTAGTAACCCACACCACAAATACTATACATATTATAAATGTGTGATACATTCTAACATAGTAGGTTAGACCTGTTAGTCGGTGTGTTCAACGTGTCAATGTGTAATGATTTGTAAATATGCGTCTTTGTTGCTCATTTACTCAGCATCTATGAGGTTTATGTCTTTCAACTGATATGACATTAATATTGTCATATAAAAGCCATGTTGTTTTTGCACCAAATTTAAGACATCCACACGATCTAGATTCTGTTAATTTCCCAACCATTTGTCAGTTTGTCCTGATATTTATTGCACGTCTTGTTCTACCAGATTCAGTAAAGGTGTGTTGTTATTCATTTAGGATTCATGGTAATGTAATGTGTCATGATTGTTCCGGCTTCAAAATGCCACTTAGTGATTCAAGAAAATGGAACATGCGGACACACAGATGGGCCATAAATAGGGACAGGCACCATTTGCACTATGTTTAATACTGCTTTTTGGTCCAGGGGTTTATCAACACTATTGTCACTTCCTTTCTTATTACTGACCAAGAAAACTCACTATGTGAACTTGAAATAATGGAAATAAAAGAGGGATCACAGAGACAATAACATCAGTGGCATAATATCAGGCCACAAGTAAACCTTCTTTTAACAAGTGGCTGACCTTGTATGCCCTAAGTTAGTTTATCTCAACAATAAACGGTCTGCATGAGTTTGTTTGTTTGTTTGTTTTGGGTTTGTGCATTGGTGAGGAAGCTGCTCTTGATACCAGGGAGTTATAAAAGATGTGTACATGTAACAATTTCAGCACACAAACAGCTTTACTTCTTTAGCTATACTGTATAAACATTAGGGTGATTATTTATATGGATATATGATAACCAAGTTCACTATTAAAATGGGTAGAATTAATCTCCTTTTTTTATTTATTGAGAATTTGCTGTATATGTTAACTATTCATTATTTGTTACATGTTTTATACAGTTTTGGGTTGTGGGGTGATTAATGAAATACAAAAGAAGAAAAACCTCAAATCTGCCACAAATAACTTTTTACACATATTTAGACTATTATCTAACGTTAGTTCTTTAATGCAATTTGCAAGTGCTCTTTTGGCACAAGTCTGTCCGTTTTGTGTGTCTGCATTGGTGAGTAAGCTGCTGTTTGTACCATGCACCAGCAAGTAATACAAATTTACAATGCAAACAGCATTGTTGAGGAGAAAACTATGAAGCAGTTATAGATCAAATTAAATACTTAAGCATAATGCAACGCAGGCTGTAACGTCATAATATGGAGTGAAAGAGTTGTCCTTGCTTTGTTTGCTTCCCTTGTTTGACATTGTTTTTGGATGTGTACCCAAGCACATGCCGACTGTTCTACTGGCTGTGTCCCAATTAGTTATGCACTGCATCATGAGATATGTAACTGTCATTAACTCCCTAGCGTTGCTTGTAGGTTCAAGCCGAATTCACTGTAAATATTTTTTCTATTAAATATATTTTTAGGAATCCAAATGTATTCTGGTCATAAAAAAGTGACGATTTGGCATTTTCAAAAAAGAATACAATGTTACAGCAATGTTAGCAAACAACATCAAGACACTGAATACTATTGACGCAGAAATTATGTATCACAGTGAACTATAGTGGATGAGAATTTGGCATGCATTCGACATGGTCTCAATAATTCAGTTTTTCTCAGTGTCTGCTGTACATCTCCTATTATGTGAAGCTACATTAATGTAACAGTGCTCCAGTGTGTTAACAAATATATCACAAATGTTGAAACACGCTGAAATGCCTCAGTGGTAATGTAAACTCAGCACCATTTAATAAAGAAACAAAGCACAAACAGGTACTCAAAGCCCTTGAACAAAACACTTGTAATTAATGTATTATACTCACTTAAATACTTTCACACGACTGTCAGCATGAAAGCGATTTTAAAATGTCTCTTACAGCTATAAGCACTAGACGTTTATGAATGCACCTGGTAAAGATATGCATGGTAACATGTGACGCAAAGGCAATGCTCTTCAGCAAGATACAAATTATTTCCCCATTATCTCTTACCTTCTTCTAGCTTGCATTTAAATAGACTTACTTTAGTATTTTTTCTTCTTTAAAGTGTAAAATGTGCCTACTAAACATTATCAAGCTCCATGTGAGTTTTATGTTCAGTTCAGATGTTGTCAATTAAAACTTCTTCAGCAAACTACAACAGTAAAAACACAATGACATTGTGATGACCAATGAGCTCAAGTATGGTAGTGAATACAATCACTTGAGTTTCAGAAGGTACAATCATATTAGCAGCACAGACCAAACTTTCAGTGGAGCAAAGGTTTGTATTCAAAGACTACAAATTCAAGTTCACAGGTCGGGGAAGTTGAGTCAACTGTTAACCCAGAGAGTGCTGCTTCTTCAGGCTGTCTGAGAGCCTCACTCTCTCCTCTGAGAAGAAAAAGCCACTGTCATACTATGCTAAGTTTAAAGTAATCTGTAAAATCTTACATTCATATATTTATGTACACTATTGCCTTCTGCAACTTAAGAAAATAAAGTATTGGAATAACAGTTCACTGGTTAGCAAAGCATGACATCCACTTCTGGATTATTTGCTGATCGGGTAAATACATTAGGTCAGCATATGAAATATGAAAAGTGCAATCAGGAGAGACTTCAGCACTTTGGTCAAAAGTATACTTGAGCAAATGGATTTAAGGCAATAAACTTTATCAGAAGACTAACGTTCTGAAGCCAAGTGTGTCTTCATCAGAGTCAGAAAAAGTAAAAAGTATAATGTTTGTCTCAAAGTATTGATTGTCTCAAATCGATGCAGAAAAACTAGTTCATGCATTTGTTACCTCTAAACTAGATTACTGCAATTCGTTATTATCAGGCTGCTCTAATAAGTCTCTTAACCCTCCTGTTATGTTGCCGGTCAAATTGACCCGTTTCAAAGTTTGAAAATCTAGAAAAAAATATTTTAAAGTACTTTTTCAGTATGAAATTTCTTCTACTTGCCTTAATTAGTGTAATCAACGTTAAAAATAAAAATGGTTCATATCATATATTTGCAACTTTTATTTTTATATTGCATTTATATTTCTATTCAAAAAAGGTGAAATACAGTGGTCATCCTCACCATATATACGTCAGTTAAGACTGTCTGCCGAAAACATTATAAAGACATTGCCAGGCCCCACCAGGATGGCAGTGACTCAAAAAACAGATCTGAGCATCAAGACGAGCACAACATGTGCAACATGTGCAAAATGTATTTGCACAAAGCACACCGTGACGACAGGTCACTCGTGTGCTGTGTAGACACAGATACACACACACACACATACACACACCTCGTTCATTGTGGTCTCTATTTATCTACATCACCCCATGAAAAAAAGAAAGTTTCGAAATGTACAATTTAAAAAATAAAAAAAACCTATTATGGAAGACTAATGCAATTTGTATCTAGGTTTGTCCAATGTACCTAAAAATAGTTTGAACATGTATTTTTCATGAAAAAGAGTGAATTATCCTAATGGAACTATGATCTGTGAGGGGTGGATAACTCCATTCCACTAAATAGTGATTGAATTGTTAGTTATGAAGTTGGTATTGATGTACAAACTATGTTTATTAGGATTTTTTGGTTTCTGACAACTTTTGGATGAATAAACATGCACCGGGTCACATTGACCCGGGAACATCATTGCTGTTCCTGACAAATGAACTTAACAGGAGGGTTAAATCTCTACAGTTGATCCAGAATGCTGCAGCACGTGTTCTAACAAAAACTAAGAAAATAGATCATATTACTCCGGTATTAGCTTCTCTGCACTGTCTCCCAGTTAAATCAAGAATAGAATTTAAAATTCTTCTACTCACCTACAAAGCTCTAACCATATTACCCAACTAGAGAGCTTCGCTCCATCAATGCGGGGTTACTTGTGGTTCCTAGAGTATATAAAAGTAGGATGGGAGCCAGAGCCTTGAGTTATCAGGCTCCTCTTCTGTGGAACCAGGTTCCAGTTTCAGTCTGGGGGCAGACACACTCACCACTTTAAGAGTAGGCTTCAGACCTTCCTTTTTGATAGCGCTTATAGTTAGGGCTGGTTCAGGTTCGCCTTGGTCCAGCCCCTAGATATGCTGCTGTATGCCTAGACAGCCGGGGGACTACCTAGGATACATTGAGCTCCTCTCTCCTCTTCTCTCCCTCCATCTTTATGTATTAATCTCTTATTAATGCACATTACTGACTTTGCTTCTTCCCCGGAGTCCTTGTGCTTTCTCGCCTCGTAGGTTTCCATGAATCTGGGTTATATCTGGACTGTGGTCGTGCCTCCTGCTGTGGCCCTGCTGACACCCACTGCTACTACCATTATTACTACTAGTCACATTACTATTACTATTCCCTGTACCATTACGCTTATTGGCTTTGCTTCTACCCTGAAGCCCTTTTTGCTTTCTCGCTTCGCAGGTTTCCATGAATCGTAGTGGTACCTGGACCATGGTCGTGCCTCCTGCTGTGACTTATTTTAATTCTACTAGTCATTGCTGCTTTTATTATTATTATTATAAGTAATCTTAATTTTCTCCATCGTTACTCTGCTTACTACTGTGATTATATTAATCATTTATGTCATATACATTGAATGTGTTATAACTCTGTCATGTTGTTCATTCTGTACACATGATATCTATTGCATTCTGTCCATCCTGGGAGAAGGATCCCTCCTCTGTCGCTGTTGCAGAGGCTCTATGATAACAGGCTGGTTACTCAAGGTTGCAATCGCGGAGTGTGCATCTGTTAGAATGCTCTCCCTATTTCCCCCAACTCTTGGTCTGAATGATGATGCTGGAGACAGAAGTTCAGTTTGCTGCTCTTTAATCCAAGACACACTTGCATGTGTGTATGTGTGTTAGTATGTTTGGGGTGTGTGTGTATGTTTGGGGTGTGTGTGTATGTTTGGGGTGTGTGTGTATGTTTGGGGTGTGTGTGTGGTTCTGAAAGGCAAACAATACAGTGTTAACAATAGTTCACTTATCATGCTATTAAATAGCTGCATATCCTGTGGATTACAATTTAGCTTTAGCAACTAAATTTACAAGCTAACGAAAGTGAAAGTAACAGACTGTCCGGCATATATGGTAATCGCTGGTAAACTACGTCTTCTACTGCTATTTATAAACACCATAACAACAGAAACATAAAGAGAACAATACATCCGGTAAATAAACATCGTGTCTTACATTTCTCTGGACGCACACACAGGAATGTAAACTTTGGGCAAACTGTCTCTCTGTGTGGAACATCTAACCTGAACAGATGAAATTATGTCTGACTCATACTGCTCTCACTCACTACCATAGAGAACAGTAGACCCTAAGCGGCCGAGTCTGCGACAGCGCCCCTAGTGGCTGGGCCCTAAAATAGCCAGTTCTATAGTGTCCTTTAAAACAGCCGCCCCCAAATTTGCCCCAAGCAAATTTGCAGTATCAAGTCTTTCGTTGTGTATCCTCTTCAGGAACGGCTGGGAGTCTGTTGAGACGACTCACAGGTCGGATGTAGGAACGGTCCCTGACTTTAATCTCCACTGTGCGAATCAGGCCGTCGGCCCCAGGGAACACCTTGCTAATTTTCCCAATGGGCCACGATGCTCTAGGCAGTTGAGGATCAACGATCATCATCACGGTGCCCAGCTGAAGAGGGGCTGTATCTGACTGCCACTTGGACCGGGTTTGCAGTGTTGGCAAGTAGTGACGCAGGAACTGTGCCCAAAAGCGGTCAGACAGCACTTGACAGGCCCTCCAGTGGCGACGGCCAAGCAGCTCCGAGTCATGGTACACGGCCTGAGGTAGCGAGGGGTCTGGCCGCCCCATCAGCAACAGATTGGGGTTACTGGATCTGGGTCTGCTACATCGGATGACACGTAGCTTAAGGGCTTGGAGTTGAGAATACCCTCAATCTCAATCAGGACAGTGTTCAGCACTTCTCCACTGACGACCTGTGAGCCCAGGGTGGCTGACAGGGCAATCTTGATAGACCTGATCTCACGCTCCCAGGAGCCTCCGAAGTGGGGAGCACTTGGTGGGTTGAAGCAGAACTTTATCTGGTGCTCTGCCAGCTGAGTTTGTAGTGAAGGATGCAGGGCTTTGAAAGCTTCTTGCAGTTCCCTGTCCCCACCTCGGAAATTGGTGCCTTGGTCCGAAAGCAACTCCGCCGGTTTCCCACGACGGGAGATGAATCTCCTCAGCGCCATCAGGAAGGCGTCTGTGCTGATGCTACACAGCACTTCAATGTGGACCGCTCTTGTCGTTAGACATTTGAAGAGCAGGCCCCAGCGTTTCTCACTCCGACGTCCTACTTTGACCTGCAGAGGGCCGAAGCAATCAATCCCTGTCGAGTAAAAGGCTGGCTGTTGAAGCCTGAGCCGAGCAGGGGGCAGGTCCGCCATCTTGGGATTGACTGGTTGGGCTCTCCATCATTGACATTCAGGGCATGAGCGCTGCTCTCTCCTTATAGCCTCACATCCACGGAGAATCCAGAATTTCCTTCTCAGCTCAGCAAAGAGCCGCTCTGCACCTGGGTGTTTCAGGTCACTATCAACCTGTTGGATGAGTAACTTGGTCACAGTATGACGTGGATCCAAGACTATGGGGTGGATCATATCGTTCTCCAAATCCTGACAGCCACCCACACCCACACGTATCAATTGAAGCGTTGCATCATACTCTGGAGCCAGTGTGATCAAGCAGCTGTTTGAAGGGACTGCTTTCCCAGATGCTAGGCACTGGACTTCGTCGGGAAAGCTGTCTTGTTGGGCGGACCTCAGGACTGTGAGTTCCGCCTCCTTGAAGTCCTCTGCTGTTGGACTCTTACCAGCATTAACAGGCGCCCCCAGAAGATACTTTGCGGTCGCTTTCACAAGTTCGCTGAAGCTGTTAAACTGCTGAGCATCAGGTAGGGAGTGGTTTATGGCGGTTACCATAGCAGCGAGACAGGTTGTGGGCTTGCGCCTCTCTTCAGCGATGTCTTCACTTTCCGTGACTGGATGAGCAGGCCATTGGTCAGGTGGCAGCTTCAGGAACAGGGGTCCATTGGCCCAATGATTCTCACTAGTAAGGTCCTGCAGTTTTTCCCCCCAAGTAAGATCATCCGCTGGGTTCTCTGACGTTTCCACATAGTGCCAAGCCTGGCTGTCCGTCAACTCCTGAATTTCAGCGATGCGGGTCCCCACAAACACCTTAAAGTGGCAGGACTCAGACTTGATCCAGGCAAGGACAGTAGTGGAGTCAGTCCACATGACCACTCTGGATACCTCCAACGTGAGCTCTCTACTCAGCAGGTTCGCAAGCTGAGCGCCAGTGAGGGCAGCGCACAACTCCAGCCGAGGAATGGAAAGCTGACGCTTGGGAGCCACTCTAGACCGGGCTGTCAGGAAGGCCACTTCAACGTGTCCTTCTGCATCTTCTGTGCGCAGGTATCCCACACTACCATATGCATGTTGTGATGCGTCGCAGAAGATGTGCACCTCCCGCTTACTGGCTATGTGGTCCAGGGCCGAGCTCACATAGCAGCGATGCAGTCTGATGTTGTCCAGGTGCTGCAGCTCATCTTCCCAAACTTGCAGGTCTCCCGGCAGTAGGGGGTCGTCCCACTCCCGCTTCTTCTCCCATAGCTGCTGAACGATCACTTTGGCCCTTGTAGTGAATGGCGTGAGGAATCCTATGGGGTCGTACTGACTTGCCAGTACTCTTAACTATAAATGTTCCTCATGGTGGGAGGGGAGCACTTAAGTATCCTTGACTTGTAGCGCAGCATGTCTGAGTGGCATAACCATCGTAGCCCCAGGGCAGGTTCTTGTGGGTCCATATCTGTGTGGTTTAGCAACTGTTCAGTGCTCTCTGACTTTATATTCTGAGGCAGGTGGCTGATGACATCTGGTGCGCTGCTTGCCCACTGGCGCAGTTCGAACCCTCCCTCCAACAATAGACCTCTTAGCTTGTCGATGACTTCCTTGGCCATGTCCGGAGAAGGGAAACTCTGTAGCCAGTTGTCCACGTAGAAGTGCTTCTCGATGGACTCACGGACTTTGTCCCCATGGTAGCTGTGATCGTGCACATGCCTCTGCAGAGCATATATTGCACAGCATGGTGAACAAGTAGTCCCAAAGGGAAGGACCTGCCACTCGTACACACTGGGTTGGGAGTCCCTTTACAGATCCCGCCAGAGAAAGTGCAACAGAGGCCGGTCTTCAGGCAGCAGTCTGACCTGGTGGAACATTCCCTTTATGTCACTGCTGACAGCAATGGTGTGTTCTCTAAACTGCAACAGGACACCCAGAAGGGAGGCACCTAGGTTGGGGCCTGACAATAGTAGCTCGTTCAGGTTCTGGTCCCTATAGGTGAAAGAACAGTTGAACACAACTCGGTTCTTCCCGTTGTGTGTCACCATGTGGTGGGGAATGAACCAAGACTCCTTCGCCTGCTCCAGATTAGTTCTGCTGATATAGCCTGCCTTCTCCAGCTTTGTGATCTCAGCTCGGTAAGCCTCTGCCTTTACTGGGTCTCTGCTGAGGCACTTCTCGGTGCCGCGCAGACTGGGTAGGACAGCTTCAGGCCCTGCCGTGAGCGTGGGCCTGTTGTACACACGCAGCAGCGGTGTGGCATATCTAGATACTCCCTCTACCTCCACTCTCATTGACTTCACCTCGAGAAGCTTAATGGCCTCTTCATCTCTCCGGGACCTCGTTACCAGCTTCTCACTTCTGTATGGTAAGGTGTCCAGTTGCCAAAGCTTCTCGACCTGATTGAAGAGTTCAGTAGCCGGGAGATGGTGGCCAGGAACAGGCACTCCTGTTGGCGGCTGCATTGTTGGAAAGACTTAACTGGTCCTTGCAGTGTCCAGCCGAGCCTGGTCTTTACTGCAGCTGGGCCCCCGGATGGGCCGAGACGAACGGGTTCAGTAGGCGTGACTAGGTGTGGACAGTCTGACCCTATCAGGAGGAGTGGCTGTGCGTTCATGAACGGCTGCAGGGGGACCCCTTTTAAGTGCTTGTATCTATGCTGAAGTCCCTTCACTGGGTAGGAATGTTCAGCTAAGCCTAGCTCACCTGCAGTGAAGGCCCTCTCGATGGTGAATGTCTTTGTTGGCTGACCCGCTGGGGAGATCTTGAACGTCACTGCTGAGCCATGTAGTGTCCTTAGGCCTTGACGTACTGTCCTTAGGGTCAGACTTTCTGCAGTTCCCTGAAGTTGCAGCTTCTGGGTGGCATCCTGAAGGAGGATTGTCCTCTCCGAGCCGTCGTCCAATATGGCGTACGTTTCCAAGGTGTGTTCACCGTTTCGCAGTAGCACCTTGATGACCTTCAAGAGCACCTGATTACAGCCGGCACGCCGGTCCAGGTACAGTACATCCGTTGATGACTTCCCCTTTGCACCGGTGACGTGCACTGCTGTGGTCTTGTGGTCTGCAGTCCGAAGATTCACTTCATGTAAGGCCTCGAGGTGTTTTCCCTGGCACATCTTGCATAGGACTTTCAACCGACACTGGGCGGCCTGATGGTGCCGTCCGCAGCGCCAGCAGCGGTTGTTGGACTTCACCCAGGCAGTCTTCTGCTCCTTGGTCAGTTGCCTGAAGTTTAAGCAATGATCCAGGAAGTGTTGAGTATTGAGGCAGTATGGGCAGTATGCTTTGGGCTTATCCGGGGCCTCTTGGGGGGCTGGGATCTCAGTCGGACATGCCCGGGAGGCTGTGTCATGGGTCGTACCGTGCAGCACAGTCATAGTCTTCCTTACGGCTTTCTTGTCTCTTTCCCACTCCTTCTTCGGCCCGTCTCTTGGCCACTCCTTCTGGGGCCTGTCTCCGCCTTCTTGGATTACCAACTCATACTCGAGCCACTCAGCAAAGTCCATCAATGATGGGACTCTGTCCCTCCGAGGGTATAGGTAACGGTGGAAGGTGGCCTGGGGCAGCTTACTCGACAGCCGCGCAACATGAGACCCACATTGCAGCTCTATGCGCCCATCTTCACCGAGTTGTTCCAACATTCCGACGAGCTCTGACTCTCACTGCGAACCTTCTGAATCCAGCTGTGTCGAACTACCTTGCTCACCACTATGCCACAGCCGCCCTTTCAGCAGTAGAATGAGGTGGAGTGACATATCTCTAAAGAAATGACATTTGGCAGTTTATGTGATTTATAATAGCGAGATAAGGCACTTTGCCAGTATGGTGAAACAAGTCTCACCCCTGGCGGTTTAGTTGGCCTGACACGGGAGAATTTTGGCCTTGGCTTGGCTTCAGGACTCTGGGAATGAAGAAAGGATGTATTTAGGGAACACATTTTCTGGGGACATTAAACAGAGGAAATTGTAGTACACTATAATGATCAAAACCAGATAGTATGGAGCACCTGTTAGTAGTGGGGCTGAGGGACAAAAGATGCACACATAAGCACAAGGTAAGATGGACCTCTGCTGTCTATAGTCAGTAACTACCCATCATACCTGGGCTCTAACTCTCTCTTGGAGGGAGCGATCTTGTGCTGAGCAGGGGCTTCTCTTCTGTGGAGCTTCTTTCTGGAACGAACGGATGAACTCCTGTGTATCCTAAGCACACATATATACAGAACACACTCCTAAACATAGAGTTCTTCCCACTCACTAACACAATGATTCATTTATTAATTAACTTTTATAAAATTCACATTGTTTTTTCCTATTGGTAGTGCACATTTTCAGCGTGTGTTGTTTGTGTTAAATGTGTAATCTCACCATGATGGTCTGCCACAGGTGTTTGACCTTCTCTGTTTTCAGCAGTCTGCAAGTGAGGAAGCCACGAATGATGGCGCCAATTCGACAGAAGGCTCTCTGCTGATCTGCTGTCATAACTTGGTCAACGAAAAGATACAAGTAGAATGGAAGGTGAAGATAGAAACACGGAGAGGGTTTGAGAGATAAATGTCCATCTTAATGTGAGATTTGGTTTAATGCACAACACTGGTGCCTTATTGGAAGAGTCCCACGGAACCCAGGGAGTCCCTGTGACATGGCCAGGTCGTCACTATGGCTACAAACATAGTCACACTCCCTCCACTGCGACTCGCGTTGCTTAAGCAGGTCAAAACTTTGAAACCAGAAAGAAACCTAGGTAAAAGTCCTTACTTTGCTGGGTGAGCAACAGACTGTTTTTGTGTTTACACACTTGGATCATTAAAGTGTGAATGATAACCTCTGTGCACCAAGATCTCTTAAATCACCTGAAGAAGGAAGATTACGTAATCCCAGATTTTTCAGGTACACCTGCTGCCATATGAGGATCAGCTGCTTAACCTGCCGACAGTTCGCGTAACAGTCCCCTGTCATTGGTTGGATAACTCTGCCGAACGAAAGACGGATGAACACACGCCGAGAGTGGATTGCTACGAAGCGATCTCAAGCAAGAGGCTATTGTCTGGGCAGAGATAGGTCATAGTGTGTTTTCGTAACCTTGTTTGTTAGTTAAGTTTAAAGTCACTGTTACCCTGTTATTGTGTATTTAACAGACCACACATGATGTTTGATGATTTATAATATTATTGATTTTTGATAAGTGATGTTAAGATAAATAAACTCTGTTATAGGTTAAAAAGGCAATTTCTGAGATTATTTTGTGCATATGTGTTGCGATAATAGCTGGTTGTTATGGTCCGTGCTTGGATTCAACCCTTCACTGTTCACTCTATAAATGTGGAATAGTACATTAACTATTGACATTTTGAGGTTATTGGTCCCTGATCCCAGAGAGGTGCCCTATTATTATTAATCTATGTTAATAATATATATATGTACGTATATATATGTGTGTGTGTGTGTGTGTGTGTGTGTGTGTGTGTGTGTGTGTGTGTGTGTGTGTGTGTGTGTGTGTGTGTGTGTGTGTGTTTGTGTGTGCGATTTATCCCCACATAAATATTGCCATACTGTGTGTATGGCAATATTAAGAATACATCCAAGCAAAACATTGACTGAACATAATACACACATGTAAATATAGTTTGATCTATCATGATCTATCATGCCCTAGATGAAGCTGGGGAAATAAAATCTGTTAATTTACACATTCACACATTGGTTTATTTATTGCCAGCTGTCTTTTTTGAAAGTGTCGGATGACACTGTGTTGCTTTTACTCAGAATTATGACCTTGAACTCTTCATATTTGTATAATATTCATTTATGAGCTTTGATTGGTCAGCAGGCGGTGCTTTTGTACGAGTTGACCTCTTATCTCCAACATAACCTGCTCAGCAGGTTGAGTGTTCAGCATAAGTAACCATGGTGATTTATCCCGGTAAGAAGTGAACCTCCGTCGTGGAACAGAAAACCCTGAAGTACCTTGATAACCCCAAATCCTGCTTCCTGAAACAGGCCTCTGCTTTTGTGTGTTACGTTTGGTCAATATTCATGTCCTTGACTCTAACAGCGTCTCTGAAAAATCAGACTATATCATTGGAAAAGTTGAAATTTTCTTAGATAACAGCAAACGTGTGTAACTGGTTCAAAGAGAATAGAAACGCATGAACCATGTGTCTGCCATAGGGTGACAAAATCGTGTTTTTATAAATGACTGTATAATCTTGAATACAGTGTTTGATCTGAGGTGTTCCGCTTCCTGTATGTGTGCTTGTGTGAATTGTGTGTAGTGTTTTGACTAAATGAGCCCCGTTTTTCAAAACCGAGTTTAAAAACTGTATAGCCCTTACATCTTGATTGATTACTTAGCAATAAAGCAATTAGGTGCTTGGCCAGGTGGTACATGTATTGGCCAGTTGGTCCATGGCTGTGGCATTTTGAATGGCAGAGTTTTGAAAGAACAAGTGACTTTATGTCAGAGTCCTGTGTCTCATAGAGAGAACAATGTGCAGAGTGTTGCAAAAAGTATCACGTTGAATTGCAAATTGGATGCAAAGCAGAAAATGTGTTCACAGTTTTGGAGACAAGAGCTTAGGTTTTTCTCTCCGAGTGTAAGTCTCGGTAATTGTGCTTTATGTGTCATTTTAGTGTGTTACCATTAGAAAACACTTTATTATACTTCTTACAGCACACTGACAGCTGCAGTTAATCACTTTTTAGACTTTGAGATTATATATTATAAAATATAATAAACTCATAACATGTGATGTTCAAGATTAAACCAGTGGTTTCCTGCATGTTGGGCTTGTGCCCCCTCACAAAACAGTTCCTCCCTTGAAAGGTTTCAGATTTCTAGGAGTTGTTTCTACAACCAAAGAGACATTTCAATTCTAAACATATTTTGTTTAACACAATTTGAGGCCCAACAAGTTAAAATATACACACCAGCATGATAAGAGAACAGTACATACAAATACATGTGTGCAATATGTGTAGAAGAATCTTTTCTATCATTTGTAGACAATTTATAAAAGTATGAATTAGATCAATAAAAAATTTAAAAGGGAGGTTTAGGAAGGGAGGAGTTTCGCGCACCATTGTCAGACAAGTATCAGAACCAGGAAGCAAACACCTGTTAGGGTTTGTTTATTGTGTGGGATCAGACAGTTATTGAGAACAAGAAACTCCTGCTCACGCTTGAAACCTGGAGGACCGGCACTGATCTTTAGCCTACACGCTGCAGGTAACAGTTGGAATTATGTATTGATATTGTAAGGGACAATAACAATTGTCAAGTGACTTTATGTCAGAGTCCTGTGTCTTATATAGAGAACAATGTGCAGTGTGTTGTAAAAAGTTTCAGGTTGAATTGCAAATTGGATGTAAAGCAATAAATGTGTTTACAGTTTTGGAGACTTAAGTTTAGGATTTGCTCTCCGAGTGTTGGTCTCGTTAATTGTGCTGTATGTGTCATTTTAGTGTGTTTAGAAGAAACTGTAATCACAGATGTGGATTTGAGGCACTTCTTCTTTCTTACGGTACTTTTACTTCATCTCCTCTACATTTCATAGGTGAATACTATACTTCTTACACCAGCACACTGACAACTGCAGTTAATCACTTTTCAGACTTTGAGATTATATATTATAAATATAATCAACTCATAAAATGTGATGTTCGAGATTAAACCAGTGGTTTCCAGCATGTTGGGCTTGTGCTCCCTCACAAAACAGTTCCTCCCTTGAAAGGTTTCAGATTTCTAGGAGTTGTTGCTACAACCACAGAGACATTTCAATTCTAAACATATTTTGTTTAACACAATTTGAGAACCAACAAGGTAAAATATACACACCAGAATGATAAGAACACAGTACATACAAATACATGTGTGCAATTTGTGGAGAAGAATCTCTTCATATCATTTGTAGACAATTTATAAAAGTATGAATAAGATAAATTAAAAATTAAAAAGGGAGGTTTAGGAAGGGAGGAGTTTCGTGCACCATTGTCAGACAAGTATCAGTACCAGGAAGCAAACACCTGTTAGGGTTTGTTTATTGTGTGGGATCAGACAGTTATTGAGAACAAGAAACTCCTGCTCACGCTTGAAACCTGGAGGACCGGCATTGATCTATAACCTACACGCTGCAGGTAACCGTTGGAATTATGTATTGATATTGTGAGGGACTCTTATTCCCCGTTTGAAAGCATGAAGACTGTCACCTCGAATTATGGGCACATGTATTGGCCAGTTGGTCCATGGCTGTGGCATTTTGATTGGCAGCGTATTGAAATGACAGGTGACTTCATGTCAGAGTCCTGTGTCTCATATAGAGAACAATGTGCAGAGTGTTGCAAAAAGGTTCAGGTTGAATTGCAAATGAGATGCAAAGCAGAAAGTGAGCTTAGGTTTTGCTCTCCGAGTGTTAGTCTCGTTAATTGTGCATTATGTGTCATTTTAGTGTGTTTAGAAAAAACTGTAATCACAGATGTGGATTATGCGCTTGCAAATTTTGTATTAAGTGCTGACTTTTACTTTTAACCATTTCTAACCCTGTGGCTCAGGGGAAGAGCGGGTTGTCTTTCAATCAGAAGATTAGAGGTTGTCGATGTGTACTTGGGCAAGACACCTAACACTAAACAAATTAATGTGATGAATGGGTGTGATCGATTATGGGCAGGTGGCAACAATACAAATAAAATTCCATTTACCATTTAACCTCATATGAACCATGTCTAACCTGTTTAGATTTAGTTTTAGATTTGAGGCACTACTTCCTTCTTACGGTACTTTTTACTTCACCTCCACTACATTTCATAGGGGAATACTATACTTCTTACACCAGCACACTGACAGCTGCAGTTAATCACTTTTCAGACTTTGAGATTATATATTTTAAAATATAATAAACTCATAAAATTTCAAATTCAAGATTAAACCAGTGGTTTCAGATTTCTAGGAGTTGTTGCTACAACCACAGAGACATTTCAATTCGAAATATATTTTCTTTAACACAATTTGAGGCCCAACAAGGTAAAATATACACACCAGAATGATAAGAGAACAGTACATACAAATACATGTGTGCAATTTGTGTAGAATAATCTCTTCCAACACTTGTAGACAATTTATAAAAGTATGAATAAGATAAATAAAAAATAAAAAAGGGAGGTTTAGGAAGGGAGGAGTTTCGTGCACCTTTGTCAGATAAGTATCAGAACCAGGAAGCAAAAACCCTTTAGGTTTCGTTTATTGTGTGGGATCGGACAACTATTGACAACAAGGGACTCCTACGCCCGCTTTAAACCTGAGGAGCGGCATTGATCTATAACCTACACGCTGCAGGTAACCGTTGGAATGATGTATTGATATTGTGAGGGACTCTTATTCCCTGTTTGAAAGCCAGAAGACCGTCACCACAAATGACGGGCACATGTATGGGCCAGTTGGTCCATGGCTGTGGCATTTTGATTCGCACAGTTTTTAAATGACACGTGATTTTGTGTCAGAGTCCTGTGTCTCATATAGAGAACAATGTGCAGAGTGTTGCAAAAAGTGTCACGTTGACTTGCATATTGAATGCAAAGCAGAAAATGTGTTTTCAGTTTTGGAGACTAGAACTTAGGTTTTGCTCTCCGACTATTAGTCTCGGTAATTGTGCTTTATGTGTCATTTTAGTGTGTTTAGAAAAAACTGTAATCACAGATGTGGATTATGCGCTTGCACATTTTGAATTTAAGCACTGACTTTTACTTTTAACCATTTCTAACCCTGTGGCTCAGGGGAAGAGCAGGTTGTCTTTCAATCAGAAGATTTGAGGTTGTCGATGTGTACTTGGGCAAGACACCTAACACTAAACAAATTAATGTGATGAATGGGTGTGAACGATTATGGGCAGGTGGCAACAATACAAATAAAATTCCATTTACCATTTAACCTCATATGAACCATGTCTAACCTGTTTAGATTTAGTTTTAGATTTGAGGCACTACTTCCTTCTTACAGTACTTTTTACTTCATCTCCTCTACATTTCATAGGGGAATACTATACTTCTTACACCAGCACACTGACAGCTGCAGTTAATCACTTTTCAGACTTTGAGATTATATATTATAAAATATAATCAACTCTTAAATGTGATGTTCAAGATTAAACCAGTAGTTTCCAGCATGTTGGGTTTGTGCCCCCTCACAAAACAGTTCCTCCCTTGTAAGGTTTCAGATTACTAGGAGTTGTTGTTACAACCAAAGAGACATTTCAATTCTAAACATATTTTGTTTAACACAATTTGAGGCCCAACAAGGTAAAATATACACACCAGAATGATAAGAACACAGTACATACAAATACATGTGTGCAATTTGTGAAGAAGAATCTCTTCATATCATTTGTAGACAATTTATAAAAGTATGAATAAGATAAATTAAAAATTAAAAAGGGAGGTTTAGGAAGGGAGGAGTTTCGTGCACCATTGTCAGACAAGTATCAGTACCAGGAAGCAAACACCTGTTAGGATTTGTTTATTGTGTGGGATCAGACAGTTATTGAGAACAAGAAACTCCTGCTCACGCTTGAAACCTGGAGGACCGGCATTGATCTATAACCTACACGCTGCAGGTAACCGTTGGAATTATGTATTGATATTGTGAGGGACTCTTATTCCCCGTTTGAAAGCATGAAGACTGTCACCTCGAATTATGGGCACATGTATTGGCCAGTTGGTCCATGGCTGTGGCATTTTGATTGGCAGCCTATTGAAATGACAAGTGACTTCATGTCAGAGTCCTGTGTCTCATATAGAGAACAATGTGCAGAGTGTTGCAAAAAGTATCAGGTTGAATTGCAAATGAGATGCAAAGCAGAAAGTGAGCTTAGGTTTTGCTCTCCGAGTGTTGGTCTCGGTAATTGTGCTTTATGTGTCATTTTAGTGTGTTTAGAAAAAACTGTAATCATAGATGTGGATTATGTGCTTGCAAATTTTGTATTAAGTGCTGACTTTTACTTTTAACCATTTCTAACCCTGTGGCTCAGGGGAAGAGCAGGTTGTCTTTCAATCAGAAGATTAGAGGTTGTCGTTGTGTCCTTGGGCAAGACACCTAACAGTAAACAAATTAATGTGATGAATGGGTGTGATCGATTATGGGCAGGTGGCAACAATACAAATAAAATTCTATTTACCATTTAACCTCATATGAACCATGTCTAACCTGTTTAGATTTAGTTTTAGATTTGAGGCACTACTTCCTTCTTAGGATAATTTTTACTTCATCTCCTCTACATTTCATAGGGGAATACTATACTTCTTACTCCAGCCCACTGACAGCTGCTGTTAATCACTTTTCAGACTTTGAGATTATATATTATAAAATATAATCAACTCTTAAATGTGTTGTTCGAGATTAAACCAGTGGTTTCAATGTTGGGCTTGTGCCCCCTCACAAAACAGTTCCTCCCTTGAAAGGTTTCAGATTTCTAGGAGTTGTTGCTACAACCACAGAGACATTTCAATTCTAAATATATTTTCTTTAACACAATTTGAGGCCCAACAAGTTAAAATATAGACACCAGCATGATAAGAGAACAGTACATACAAATACATGTGTGCAATTTGTGAAGAATAATCTCTTCATATCATTTTAGACAATTTATAAAAGTATGAATAAGATAAATAAAAAATGAAAAAGGGAGGTTTAGGAAGGGAGGAGTTTCGTGCACCTTTGTCAGACAAGTATCAGAACCAGTAAGCAAACACTCTTTCGGTTTCGTTTATTGTGTGGGATCAGACAACTATTGAAACAAGGGACTACGCCCGCTTTAAAGCTGAGGACCGGCATTGATCTATAACCTACACGCTGCAGGTAACCGTTGGAATGATGTATTGATATTGTGAGGGACTCTTATTCCCCGTTTGAAAGCATGAAGACCGTCACGAAGAATAAGGAGCAAACGATAGGCTGCAAGATCACAGGCTGGAATTAAGAAAATGATTGATGAAGTGCTCTTGTCTCGACTTGATGAAAAGTTAGTTCTGTTTATAACAGTGTTATAGGTATGGAAAGCCGAACATGTCATTAGACGCCTCTATTTTCACCTGCGGTATCACGGTGTTTTTTTTAGCTCTTTTTTCTTTTTTTACGGTAATGAGTCCCTCCTCTGTTTCGCATAGCCTGTAAGCCCAAAGTTTCTGTAACCAATGGCTACTTTGTATTCTTTCTTTTTTTAAATAAGTATTACAACATCTTGGTGTTTAATTTAAAACATGTTAATTTGTTTACTTTCCAGTTGCCGTTCGTGGTCATGGATGATTTTGTCCTTAACAAATTAAATGAATGGGGTCTCAGCGAGTGGATAGAAAGATTTAAAGGTAAAGTATTAACGTGCCTCTTTTTTGGGCACAGATGTTATACATTGTTTATATGATCTACTGATACTGAAGTACAATGCTGACATATGTTTGAAATACATGAGAGAGATCAAGACTAAAGATTGACAAATAATTAAAATACAATCAATATACATTAACGCTGTGTTCAGGCTGTAATACTCAATACTTAAAATTTAGCAGCTGAACCAACACCTATTTCAGTCATTTTATGATAGATTTCTGCAGCAGTTTGAAATTAATTCTTGCATGACTGAGATTCAACTCCGTATTTTTTTTATTGCAGACCAAGATGTTGACAAGGAGAGTCTTTATTGTCTCAATGAACACGATATCGACGCCTTGATCCCAATAGTGGGACCAAGGTCAAAGTTCAAGATGAGACTCAAGTTGTTAAAGGTAATGTTGTGTACTGTGAACACAATTTACACAAATACTGTATTTATGATTTACAGGAGCACAGACTTCTGTTTACATGACACATTATTGATAATACTATCTCATATCTATTAATAGCATGTGATAGAATATTAACATGCATTTAATATTATGGATTTGCATCTAATTTCTTTCGTCACTACAAGGAACAAAACACAGTAAAGCCAGAAACAGTTGATTCGTCTACTCAAGTAAGTTGAATAAAGTTGCAAGCACTCAGGTATCATAAGGCATTTATTATATTCATACAGATCATATTTCCAATCTCTGCTCAAACTTCTACATGGCCACTTAGTATTGATTTAAGACACAGATGTTCATGTTCACCCTCAGGTTTGTCCGTCCACCAGCGGCACAAGTGATAAAGGTGAGATACACTTTCTTATTGATTACATGTAGTGTTCATTTAAGTTTTTAAGGCCTTAATATCTTGCTTTTACTAACCGACTATATTTCGAGACCATGTTTTAGTTTTGTGAAAGGCAAATGCAACAAACATTTCTTTTTGCTTCTTTTTTTTAACAAAACATGTCCAATAAGGAAAGAGAAGGTTGGATCTTCAGGGCGAGTCTAGCCAATCACCAACTAAAAAACAACGACTTCACACAAAACCAGGATCATACTCAGGTACTTATAATACTTTCCAAACAATGGCAACATTTTTATATAATAACATTGTTACTTAGCTTACTTACATAGCAAATGTCTGTTTCTATATTTTGGCCACAGAAAATACTTTCTCGTTTGCTGCCATTTGTAGTCTTATCAGACAACCCCAGACAGTCAACGGCATACATTCAAGTATCCATAGCAACAATGGGTATGCTTCAAAGTAAATAACTTCACTGTGGCCTTTAACTGTATGATGTATCCTTTGCTAGTATAAGCCTGATGATACACTCTGAAGCATCCTAAATGGACCTGGCAGAGAAAGTTCCTCTCAGGCTTTACCTTCTTCTCCTCTGATTATTTGTCCCCTTATTGTGCATTACTTGATACACTGGTTCATGGTTCTTGCTGAATAGCTCTTTACTTTCACTATGGCAGAAGAAATCATACTGTCTGATGTGAAAAAGATCATGGAAGGTGTCAAAAAGAAAATACCTAGCCAAGACAACAAGCTAAACAATTTCCTGAGGTAAGTATTACTTTTATTACATTTTCCATATTAATATGTTATACAGGCCTGGTTCCTGACCAGGGGCCAGTTTCATTAACAGATTAAGACTGGTAGTGTTTAGCCAGCCATCATGGGTTCGTCCCGCCGTCCGTATGTATATCCATTTCTCAACAACAACTTGAAGGAATTTCTTCAATTTCGGCACAAACATTCGTTTGAACTCAAAGATGAACTGATTATGATTTGGTGGTCACAGATCAACTGTGATGTGACAAAATACGTTTTTGATCATAAATCAAGAATTATGCTAATAATGACAATTTCACACAAATGTCTTATACGATAAAATAAAGACGTGATGTCATTTTGGACAGACATGGATGTAAACCATGACTTGACTCTTTGTCTGAGGCATACAGTCGTGAGGCGGAAATTCTTGTTTTGTTTAAAAATAGTTAGTAATTTAACCAAAAGTTACAGCAAATTACTTCTACTGAGGAGTACAATATGCTGAAGAGGGCTATTTATAGACAGATCTCTTTCTGATTTTGACACATTCTTTAGGTGTTTTATGTTTTTGAAATTAACAAACTAACCCATACTTAAACTTTTGTACAACAGGAAAGAAATCAGTGGTTTGGAGACAGACAAGAGGGAGATGGTCGGTGTCTTTGGCAAAACCGGGGCTGGAAAGAGCTCTTTGATAAATGCCGTCATTGGAGTGAAGAATCTCTTGCCCTCTGGAAGAGTCAGAGCATGTACCTCAGTCATGATTAAAGTGGAGGCTAACATGCAGAACTCAAAGTATGAGGCAGACATTGAGTTCATTACAGTAGAGGTAAAATGAGCTGAATATGTTTGTTTATTTTAAGCTGTTTTAAAATGTTTGATGTGGCTGAAAAAATACATTGTTGATTACATAGCATGCCATTTAATTTAACGGAGTTAAAGGTATTTATTTTATTTTATTTAGGAGTGGACCAATGAGGTGTTGTTCTTGAAAAACTTCCTCCGGGATAATGCAGATCAGGAAAGTAATCAGAAAGATGACGATGATCGTCCGGGCATGGTTGAAAAGCTGTCAGCACTGTATGGAGAAGACTGGGAAAAAAACTCTTGTGAAGACCTCATGGATGGCAAATATTTCAAAGAGATCCCAGAATTTCGACTTCACAAGAAAAAGATTTTGACATGCGAAACAGTAAGTGAGAGTAAAAATCTTATATCACTTAATAAGAAGCCCTCTTGTCTGTCTGACAGAGTGAAATGTTATTGAAGTTTTTGTAATGTGCATACTGTCTAGCCATTCCAGGTTGGTTTAGTTCAACGGTAGATCAACAAATGTAAAATTAAAATCACTATGTGAAATTTTCTAATTGAAAAAAGATTGACCTTGATCCACCTGTCTTCGATAACTGCAAACCCATATCAAATGTACCCTTTGTAGAATAATGTTAAAGAAGTTTGTATACCAGTAACTAAATAAATGTATATAACTGTTTTAACAAAATCCAACCAGGATTTTCTCCTCAATCTTTGTGCTTAAACAGTTTGCTTTTAGATTAAATGACATCATGGTTTATTAAATCTCAATACTGCTTTTGTTTACACTAGAAAGCTGTGTTCAGCTCCCTGGTTAAATAAAAGTCATTATTTTATCTCAATGGGCATCATTACTTCCCAGCAGGTAAGCCTTACCATGGAGTACCACAAGGATTAGAACTTGACCCCCGTTCTATTCAGTTTATTCATGAAACTAAAAAGGGACACTCAATGCTGACAATGCTCAAATCTACATTTCTCTTTCACTGGTACGCTGTGGTACTGGGGTCTGCTGACTGTCAAGGGTCAACATGAAAAACAGGGAAGATGCATCAGGCCTTCGATGATAAACATACATGCTATGACCTAGATCATTTTAGGCTGTCAAAATCTGATCATGATCAACTTAAACAGTCTTGTATACACTTCCGGTTTAGTATTTAAAATTTGTTTATCCAAATTAAGCTTTTTGCTTTTGTTTTTTCAGTGATAGGGTTTCTTAATCGCTCTTCTTTTTTATATTTTCCTGTTTGAAATTGTTTGTGCAATTTGTAAAGCAGTTCGAATAAGCAGTCTGTGCATATAAATGAAATCCCCATCTGTTGTATTAAAGCTAGGGTGGGTAATTTCTTTACTGTAATATTTGGCAAAACTGTCCTAATAGCCAGTCAGCTATATGTAGGTGAAGTGCTCTGAGAATATCTGCTCATAACTTTGCTCTCCCACTGCCTCTGTGGGCCGCACCAACAAAAAAACAGCCACCGCTCATGTACACTTTGACCAATCAGACGAGGCTCCGATTCTCCGTTCTTTTGGCTGTGGGACTGTCCGGTCACCTTGGCAACGACGTTGGTGCGTCCCTGCGTGTTTCGTCTTCCTATCAATGTAACTGAATTCACATGGCGCTTTTGTTGTTTCAGGGATAACTGACGTTCGGTGGGAGGAGCTACAGCAGGTAGCGTGGCAGGGAGAGGCCAGAGAGCACGCGACGGAATCTCAACGTCTGTTTTCTCCAAAATCGCCCACCCTAGTTTAATCTCATTTAATTATTTGTTGCAGGCTGAAGAGCTATCTGCGAAATTAGTCAAATACACAACAAGCGGCCAAAAAGATGGAGAAGGTCAAGAAGTGAAGAGGTGGTATTGGCCACTAGTGAAGTGTGTCACTATCAGGGTGCCAAATAATGATCTTCTTAAGCATGTCACAATTGTTGATCTTCCTGGAAATGGGGACCGTAACAAGAGCAGAGACAAGATGTGGCAACAGGTAATTTATCACATGCAATGCTGTTTATTGTTTATTCTGTGATATCTGCAAACTGTGACATCATGTTATTACAAAGTACGGATAATCATCATAATAACTTGCTGTCTCGTCCCTTCAGGTCGTTGGAAGTTGTTCCACTGTGTGGATCGTGACTGACATAAATCGAGCTGCGTCAGAGCCAGAAGCCTGGGAGATCCTGGAAAGTGCCAGTAGCTTCATGGGAAATGCTGGCGAGTGTCGGCATATTCACTTTATCTGCACCAAGTCTGATCATATTGAAGATTCAGAAGATCGGTAAGTGATTTAAGATGCCAAAAGTAAAAATACCTATACATTAAAGTTACTGTGAGGAACTTTTAAGTGGTTATGAAACAGTCTCAATAACAATACTGATTCCTCTACATGACGTACATAAGAAAATAAGACCACCAGCGAGTAGATTGTCTATTTTTAAAGTCATTTTAAATGCTGTCATTGGCTTTAGTCAGTTCTATTCAAGGAATTTACTTTAGAACTCAATAACTGCTTATAAACTCTACACAACTAACTAAATTAAAATAGTAGTCTGTAACTTTGTCTCTAAGGTTTCAAAATGACAAAGTTCTTTCCAGAAAACTTCCTAGCAGATCACGGACCTGTAAAATAAAGTGTTGTATGTTTCAATATAAATGGTGGATTCAATAGTTAAAGGTATAAGTCTAACAAAGATCTTTTTCAAAAAAAAAATTCTGGATGCAAAAAAAAAGTTCAGCAGATGATGTTCGTGCTGTCATATTGAAAACAAACGATCAAGCAAAGAAAGAAGTGAGAAAAGAATTCAGCAAACTACACACAGTTAAGGTGAGTTTTAGAGACTGACAGAAAGTTTAACACAAAGATTGTCTACAAATGCAAGCATGCCTTAAAATCAAAACGTTTTTCTTTTCAGAAACATTTCAGTGATGAAAGTTTCAAAGTGTTCACAGTGAGCTCCAAAGTTTCTAAAAATGGACTTCTAGATCAAGATGACACTGGTAGGTGAAGTCTCAATATGAGAGCACATTATTAAATATGTTGTGTAACTATGTAAGATGCTATGTAAGAGATGCATTTTTTACAGAAATACCCAAACTTCAGGAATTTCTGCAGAATCTCAATGACAGTCACTCAGAGACGTTAAACTATGTGTCTGGAGCTCTTGGGATTCTCTCTCTGATTCAAGGGGCCAGCCGTAGAGAAGGGGTAAGATCAAGTAATAAAATCTCTTTCTTTGTCTTAAATCATCATTTATATTAACAGAAAATAATGTGAAAACATGCTAAAGTCAAAGACACACTTCTTACATGTAATGTCACCCATACATACGTTTGAGCAATCAATTTAGTTGTTTTCCTGAATTTCTTTTTCTTCAGAGAGGCTGCATAATGACCTTAATTAAAGGGTGGTCTAACCCAAAATCTACTGAATTTTGTTTATATGTGAATAAATTAAAAAAGCCCAGTCAAATAGCAGTATAGTTTCATTGCTTTAAACACTGAATGTGTTGTTGTTGATTTCAGGCTGACATAAAGGCAGCTGTTTGCACAGACCTTAAACAAAAGATGAGGCATGAACTTGATAAAATCAGGAAACCCATGGAAGAGACTTATCAGGCTTTCGAAAAATGCCTCAGTGAGGGGTTGAAAAATCAAAAAGTTCATGTGAAAAAGTCTTGAAGTCGGTCATACATCCTGTACGTATTTGAATTATAACTACTTCATTACAACAGATTTTGCACTTCATATGAATGTCTTAAAAATGTTTTTTTTTTTTTTTAGAGAAAGTCAGGCAGTGGTTTCCACAGTACCCTGAAGTGTATAGTACAGCACGATGGCATCTTCAAAGACACAAACCTCAATATGAAGTTATCTGCATGCCTGACTGAGAGCATTGATGAGAAATTCAAGAAGACCTTCCCGTAAGAAATGACTTAATAAAGACATAAAACCCTGTGCTGGCTAATTTTACAAACTATGGACAATGTGTAGAATTAACTAATTCTACATTATACAGTAATACAAACTATGCAATGTAATACATACATAGAAATTGTATTATTAAAATACGAACTTGACAATTCTGCGTTCATTAAACATTTCAACTTGATAACATGTTTCAGAAATGAAGGAAAACCATTCAATGGCGTCCTGAATTCGTTTTCACAGAGGAGAGAGAAGACAGTGAACAAAGATGTCGAGCTGCAACTGATATTTCTCCATACAGAGGTAAGAGATGAGAATAGTGTTATTAGTTCATTATCAAGCAATAATGCCAGGTCAGAGGAGCTTAAGCAGAAGGGTGAGCAAAAAAAAGTTTTTGACTGAGGACTGAAATGAAGACTAAACCTGAGACAATAAATTAAATATAGATGTTTTGAGCTGTTAACACATATACTCTGTATATGAAGAAGTATATCAATACAGTAAATGTTGTCAGTTAAAACTGGAGATGCCCTTTAAAAAATGAAATGCTTCTGCAAAGCTGCTGATCCTGCCCATATTCATGACAAGAAACTGAAGTTTTTGAGGTAGTCTGACATCAGTGGGGAAAAAAATATATGTGCACCCTCACCTGGTGGAAAGCAGGTCTTGGGTGCGAAAATCTGTTTAAATATTGTATTTATTCAGGTGATAATCAGGTGAAATCTGGAGGAAGAAAGAGAAAAGATCAACCTTATTTCTATATTACCTTGATTTTATTTAAAATATGTTGATACATGCTTCATATTCCCTCTCGTAGGAAGAAAAGATGAAGACGAAACTCAACAAAATCATCCGCGATCGTAAGAAAACGATTTACAGCAGTCTGACGGAAACGATTCAGACAGCCATGCAGAAATGCTACAATGGTATGATAAAAGATCATGATATATATAAAACCTGATACTATAAAAATGCACATTATTCATTTTGATCGTGCAGAATGTAATTATGATAAAAAATTTAACTGACTAAAGTTTTCTCTTTTGTTGCAGATGCAAAACAAATTAGTGGAACAGGGATGCTGAAAAAGATGAGGGACACTATTATGAAGCACGTAGATGAGTCAAAGGACGTCATGTTTCAGGAAGCTAAAGATGTTATGTTAAACCAGCTGACTCACTTGATGGTTTGTAACATTTTATAATACGTTGTACAATGAGGATATAGTAAAACATGTGTTGGTGCTTATCTTTATCTACAATTTCAGTCATCGTATATATAATCAAGTGGAATTTTCTTTTTGATTGCTGCTTTTTCTACTAAAACACTGCAGGCACTTTCACACACATTCAGCTTTTGTTATTAGTTTTAGGTATATTCTGGCTGTGAGTGATAAAGATTTTTATGTTCATTTAGGATGACATCCTGAAGGACCTGGAAAAAACAATGCTGGAATCAATCGAGCTGTCACTCAAGACTGATGGTGTCTCAATCCCAGGTGAAGGCAATTTAGCAAAAAAAACCATGATAATCACTTAAAATACTTGAAATATCTGATTCAACTGATTAAGTCAACTTATTTCCGATAGTGTAATTAATAGCGAACATCATGTTTTTGGTTTTATTAGACGTTACAGTGGAGCTTGAGATGGTGAGGAACCACCATAAAGAACTGATGGGAAGCCCAGATGAAGAAAACCACTAATCTGGTAAAAACTGTTGTTAAAATATCTACATAATTCCTCAGGATGGAGCTGTTCTGAATAATGCTAACAATGTTTTTAATTACACTAGTGCTGCACAGCTGATTACCAACTGAAGAGTCCCGAGGGCTCGCTGATTAGAGCCGGGAGGCCTCTGGATTGATCTCAACCATTTTTGTCAGGCCATTTAATCCATGTTCTTTTTGAGATTTGTTTTGATATGTTGTTTGAATTAGCTTGTAGTGAATTAAATGCATAGAGATTTAAAATTTTTCTATATTTGAATTTTTGCTTTTAATTGATAAAAGATGCAGACAGAAAATTCATTCATTCATCCCCAGTTCCCATAACCGCTTCTTATCACAGTTAATGATATCTCAGATACATTTTGTTTTTAATGATTTAATGAACTCTTTTTTTTCTTCTTCTTTAATATATTTTTAAGCTGTCATTGGGCTAATGGCAATGATTTTATGGTGTTAAACACCTGAACCTGGACATACTGTAGGTTTGCCAGTCTATCACAGGGCCGACATATATAGACAAACAACCATTCACGTTCACATCCACACCTATGGGCAATTTAGAGTCATCATTAACCTAAGGTGCATGTCTTTGGACTGTGGGAGAAAATATTTGGAGAACCCGGAGAGAACCCACGCTGACACAGGGAGAAATAGAACTAGATGATATTAATAAACCAGCCCATCTGGTTTCTCATTATTTACTGAACAATTATTTTGTTTTAATCTTCACATGTTTTGTCATGGTATATTGTCCAATAAAGATCATGTTCAAAATACTTTGTCTTCTTTGTCTAAACATCAGTTTCTATTGATATATAAGCAAATGATTTTCCAACTTTTTTCTTGTCAATTTATTTTTAAAACCTCTCATGAACCTTGTCTTAAATTAAATTTCCTGACACCAATCTACATTACAGTTCCCAAACACTTTTAGTAACACACCACAAATACTATACATATTATAAATGTATGATGCATTTTAACATAGTAGGTCAGACCTGTTAGTCGGTGTGTTCAACGTGTCAATGTGTAAAGATTTGTGGATATGCATGTTTGTTGCATTTACTCAGCATCTATGAGGTTTATGTCTATGAACTGATATGACATTAATATTGTCATATAAAAGCCATGTTATTTTTGGACCAAATTTAAGACATAATTTTAGATGTAGAAAAAAAAAGATCCACACGATCTAGATTCTGTTAATTTCCCAACCATTTGTCAGTTTGTCCTGATGATGATTGCTCGTCTAGTACAGGTTTTTCTTGAACAGGTTTAGTAAAGGTGTGTTGTTATTCATTTAGGATTCATGTTAATGGCATGTGTCATGATTGTTGTGGCTTCAAAGTGCCACTTAGTGATGCAAGAAAATGGAACATGCGGACACACAGATGGGCCATAAAAAGGGACAGGCACCATTTGCACTATGTTTAATACTGCTTTTTGGTCCAGGGTTTATCAACACTATTGTCACTTCTTTTCTTATTACTGACCAAGAAAACTCACTATGTGAACTTGAAATAATGGAAATAAAAGAGGGATCACAGAGACAATAACATCAGTGGCATAATATCAGGCCACAAGTAAACCTTGTTCTTTTAACAAGTGGCTGACCTTGTATGCCCTAAGTTAGTTTATCTCAACAATAAACGGTCTGCATGAGTTTGTTTGTTTGTTTTGGGTGTGTGTATTGGTGAGTAAGCTGCTCTTGATACCAGGGAGTTATAAAAGATGTGTACATGTGATAGTAACAATTTCAGCACTAAAACAGCTTTACTTCTTTAGCTATACTGTATAAACATTAGGGTGGTTATTTATATGGATATATGATAACCAAGTTCATTATTAAAATGGGTAGAACCACATTAGTGTATTAATCTCCTTTTTTTATTTATTGAGAATTTGATGTATATATTTACCGTTCATTATTTGTTACATGTTTTATACAGTTTTAGGTTGTGGGATGATTAATGAAATACAATAGAAGAAAAACCTCAATTCTGCCACATACATGCTTACACATTATATTATATACTATTCTCTAACGTTAGTGTTTTAATGTAATTTGCAAGTGCTCTTTTGTCAAGAGAACTTGCATTCAGGTCTACTTGGAGCTACTTGTATGCCTTAATGTCAGTTTCTCTTTGGGATAAATGGTTTGCATTTATCATGCTCTGTCCGTTTTTGTGCTGTTTGTATCATGCACCAACAAGTAATACAAATTTAAATGTCAACACACAAACAGCATTGCTGAAGAGAAATAAGTTGCTTTACATACTTCCCCTGTTTGACTTTTTTATTTAT
Source organism: Anoplopoma fimbria (assembly GCF_027596085.1). NCBI lineage: Eukaryota > Metazoa > Chordata > Actinopteri > Perciformes > Anoplopomatidae > Anoplopoma > Anoplopoma fimbria. The sequence continues at coordinate 6,739 of NW_026553892.1, read as the reverse complement.
TTGTATCCAAGTACATGCACTCTGTTCTACTGGGTGTGTCCCAGCTAGTTATGTCTCTGTGGGTGGACCCAGTCAACTCAATGATACATTGGTATGTAGGACAAAGAGATTTCACAAATGGAATCCTGCCTTCTACGCCTAAGGCCGCAATTAAAAATAACCAGATACGTGACACTTGACGATTACGAGTCTATTGTGAAACAAAAGTGAAAGAAGCATACAATGTATACGTAGCTGTGAAAGATATTTAGTCACCTTGGTCAAACACAATCTTACATTCCTTCATCTGAGGAAGCTACTGATCTAGTAAGTCCACTTACACAAAATTAATTTCCTAATGGGCTGAGGTGGCCTTCCCTTTATGATCCTCAAATGTGTGCCAGTCTTTTGGAGTTTAAATACACTGAGAATGGTTATAAAACAGAAAGATATGAGCTAGTAAAAAAAAGGGCCTACCGTGCAAATTCTTCTTGTAATTGCAGTAGGTATCCTGTTGCATATACAACATTGTGATTAAAGTCTCTCTGATTGAAATGTGGTTGCAAAAAGCTTTTAGGGTGCTTTGTCACATGGGCACCACATGAAGTCCTCCTTTAATCCATGGTGGTTACAATGGATTCCAGTCATGGTCCAAATATCTTAAACAGAATCCCTATTTGAAACCACATGGCCAGAAATGGGGTTCTATTATCATGAAATCAATTGTAAGCATATAGCAGAATATTAGCTGGTTAATGTTCTATAAAGTCCCAAAACTGAGATTAAATTACATTAAACTATCGACAGCACTGCATCATGAGATATGTAACTGTCATTAACTCCCCAGCGTTGCTTGTTGGTTCAAGCCAAATTCACTGTAAATATTTTTTTATTACATTTTTATTTTAGGAATCAGAGTCCAGAAAATTCAAACAATTTCAAAATGTATTGTGGTCATAAAAAACATGACGATTTGGCATTTTTAAAAAAGCAAAAAAGAGTAAAGAGAGTACAGCAATGTCAGCAAACAACATCAAGACACTGAATACTAATGACGCAGGAATTATGTATCACAGTGAACTATAGTGGGTGTACCAATTCCTTAACAATAATATATTCACATGAATATTCTTTTATTTAGAGTCTGACCCTTAGTGTTGACTTGGGCAGTGGTACAGAGAATTTGGCATGCATTTGACATGGTCTCAATAATTCAGTTTTTCTCAGTGTCTGCTGTACATCTCCTATTATGTGAAGCTACATTAATGTAACAGTGCTCCAGTGTGTTAACAAATATATCACAAATGTTGAAACACGCTGAAATGCCTCAGTGGTAATGTAAACTCAGCACCATTTAATAAAGAAACAAAGCACAAACAGGTACTCAAAGCCCTTGAACAAAACACTTGTAATTAATGTATTATACTCACTTAAATACTTTCACACGACTGTCAGCATAAAAGCGATTTTAAAATGTCTCTTACAGCTATAAGCACTAGACGTTTATGAATGCACCTGGTAAAGATATGCATGATAACATGTGACGCAAAGGCAATGCTCTTCAGCAAGATACAAATTATTTCCCCATTATCTCTTACCTTCTTCTAGCTTACATTTAAATAGACTTACTTTTGTATTTTTTCTTCTTTAAAGTGTAAAATGTGCCTACTAGACATTATTAAGCTCCATGTGAGTGTTGTGTTCAGTTCAGTTGTTGTCAATTAAAACTTCTTCAGCAAACTACAACAGTAAAAAAACAATGACATTGTGATGATGTATACCAATGAGCTCAAGTATGGTAGTGAATACAATCACTTGAGTTTCAGAAGGTACAATCATATTAGCAGCACAGACCAAACTTTCAGTGGAGCAAAGGTTTGTATTCAAAGACTACAAATTCAAGTTCACAGGTCGGGGAAGTTGAGTCAGCTGTTAACCCAGAGAGTGCTGCTTCTTCAGGCTGTCTGAGCGCCTCACTCTCTCCTCTGGTGTCTTTCTGTACCAGCTCCTGAGAAGAAAAAGCCACTTTCATACTATGCTAAGTTTAAAGTATTCTGGAAAATATTACATTGATATATTTATGTACACTGTTGCCTTTTGCAACTTAAGAAAATAAAGTATTGGAATAACAGTTTGCTAACAACACTGCTTAGCAAAGCATGACATCCACTTCTGGATTATTTGCTGATAGGGGAAATACATTAGGTCAGCATATGAAATATGAAAAGTGCAATCAGGAGAGACTTTAGGTCAAAAGTATACTTCAGCAAACGGATTTAAGGCAATAAACTTTATCAGAAGACTAACGTTCTGAAGCCAAGTGTGTCTTCATCAGAGACAGAAAAAGTCAAAAGTGTAATGTTTGTCTCAAAGCGATGCACAAAAACTGCAATTCGTTATTATCAGGCTGCTCTAATAAGTCTCTTAACCCTCCTGTTATATTGCCAGTCAAATTGACCTGTTTCAAAGTTTGAAAATCTAGAAAAAATATTTTAAAGTACTTTTTCATTATGAAACTTCTTCTACTTGCCTTAATTAGTGTAATCAACATTAAAAATAAAAATGGTTCATAACATATATTTGCAACTTTTTTTTTTAAATTGCATTTTTATTCCTATTCCTCCAAGTACCTAAAAATTGTTTGAACATGTATTTTTCATGAAAACGAGTGAGTTATCCTAATGGAACTATGATCTGTGGGGGATGGATAACTCCATTCCAATAAATAGTGATTGAATTGTTAGTTATGGAGTTGGTAATTATGTACATCATTGCTGTTCCTGACAAATGAACATAACAGGAGGGTTAAATCTCTACAGTTGATCCAGAATGCTGCAGCACGTGTTCTAACAAAAACTAAGAAAAGAGATCATATTACTCCGGTATTAGCTTCTCTGCACTGGCTCCCAGTTAAATCAAGAATAGAATTTAAAATTCTTCTACTCACCTACAAAGCTCTAACTGGCCAGGCACCGTCTTATCTTAAGGAACTTATAGTTCCATATTACCCAACTAGAGAGCTGAGCTCCATCAATGCAGGGTTACTTGTGGTTCCTAGAGTTTATAAAAGTAGGATGGGAGCCAGAGCCTTCAGTTATCAGGCTCCTCTTCTGTGGTACCAGGTTCCAGTTTCAGTCCGGGGGGAGACACACTCACCACTTTTAAGAGCAGGCTTAAGACCTTCCTTTTTGATAGCGCTTATAGTTAGGGCTGGTTCAGGTTCACCTTGGTCCAGCCCTAGATATGCTGCTATATGCCTAGACAGCCGGGGGACTACCTAGGATACACTGAGCTCCTCTCTCCTGTTCTCTCCCTCCATCTTTATGTATTAATCTCCTATTAATGCATATTACTGACTTTGCTTCTTCCCCGGAGTCTTTGTGCTTTCTTGCCTCGCAGGTTTCCATGAATCATAGTAGTACCTGGACCGTGGTTGTGCCTCCTGCTGGGACCTGGCTGACACCCACTGTTACTTCGATTATTATTATTATTAGTCACATTACTAATACTATTCCCTATATCATTATTTTAATTATACTAGTCATTGCTGCTTTTATTATTGTTATTATAAGTAATCTTAATTTTCTCCTTCATTACTCTGCTAACTACTGTGATTATATGAATAATTTATGTCATATACATTGAATGTGTTGTAACTCTGTCATGTTGTTAATTCTGTACACATGATATCTATTGCGTTCTGTCCATCCTGGGAGAAGGATCCCTCCTCTGTCGCTCTCCCATAGGTTTCTTCCTTTTTTCTCCCCGTTAAAGGTTTTTTTAAGGAGAGTTTTTCCGATGCCGATGTGAGGGTTCTGGGACAGATGATGTCGCATGTGTACAGATTGTAAAGCCCTCTGAGGCAAATTTGTAATTTGTGATTTTGGGCTATACAAAATAGACTGAATTGAATTGAATTGTTAATAAGGACACTAGCAACCCAAAAAGACAATCAACAAAAAATTTCAGCAGTGGAATGAGGCGGAGTGACATATCTCTAAAGAAATTACATTTGGCAGTTTATGTGATTTATAATAGCGAGATAAGGCACTTTGCCAGAATGGTGAAACAAGTCTCACCCCTGGCGGTTTAGCTGGCCTGACACGGGAGAATTTTGGCCTTGGCTTGGCTTCAGGACTCTGGGAATGAAGAAAGGATGTATTTAGGGAACACATTTTCTGGGGACATTAAACAGAGGAAATTGTAGTACACTATAATGTTCAAAACCAGATAGTATGGAGCACCTGTTAGTAGTGGGGCTCTTTGGCTTCTGCTGCTTCTTTCTAGGCATTGCTGGGGATTCACCGACCCTGGAGGAGTACCAAACACGTACAATAAAACCACTGCTGATCTCTGGATCGCATCATCAAAAACATAAACATTTAAAACCAGATCTCATCTGCAATGTAAGGCTGTGTTCCTCTTTCCCATTGTACCTCTTTTTCCTGTCCAGAGACCTCTGTGTGGCAGCAGACAGAACCACTCTCTCCTTGGGGCCCTTGGCTTTCTCCTTTTGACAGAGTCAGTAAGGAACATGGTTTCTGATTAAAGCACTGACTCTGACTGTATAAGACAAGGCAGGTTGCCACTATACTGTTTCTTCCCTGTAAGTCACTTTGTAAGTGTGGTAATCAAGGTGCAATATAAATACAGCTCATCATGATTATCTTACCACTAGTACTACCAGCTTTCAGCAGATAGACCAATTATAAATGATCTTAACAGATGTAGCTACAATAATAAGCCATGACTGTCTTGATTTATGCTTTGCAACATTACACAAATTGTCCAGACAAATGGTTAACTGCTCGACGAGCATGAGGACAAACTCAAGTTAGTTTTCAAGTTCATATTGAGAGTGAAAAGATTTCTGAACTTTCACTACTCCCTTTAAAAGAGGACTGCAAATGTCACCTTCTTCTGATCAAATATGGATATGTGATTGATTGGTTGACAGGTTACCATGTCTCACAGCTTCCTCTCTGCTTGGAGCTCCCTGTCCTGCTGCAGCAATGCTAATCGGTCCCAGAGAGGCATTTCAAAGAAGATATCATGGATGTCATAAAGGGCTGCACGTAACTGAGGGACAAAAGATGCACACATAAGCACAAGGTAAGATGGACCTCTGCTGTCTATAGTCAGTAACTACCATCATACCTGGGCTCTAACTCTCTCTTGGAGGGAGCGATCTTGTGCTGAGCAGGGGCTTCTCTTCTGTGGAGCTTCTGTCTGGAACGAACGGATGAACTCCTGTGTATCCTAAGCACACATATATACAGAACACACTCCTAAACATAGAGTTCTTCCCACTCACTAACACAATGATTCATTTATTAATGAACTCTTATGAAATTCACATTGTTTTTTCCTATCGGTAGTGCACATTATCAGCGTGTGTTGTTTGTGTTAAATGTGTAATCTCACCATGATGGTCTGCCGCAGGTGTTTGACCTTCTCTGTTTTCAGCAGTCTGCGAGTGAGGAAGCCACGAATGATGGCGCCAATTCGACAGAAGGCACTCTGCTGCTCTGCTGTCATCACCTGGTCAACAAGAAGATACAAGTAGAATGGAAGGTGAAGATAGAAACACGGAGAGGGTTTGAGAAAGATATATCCATCCTAGTGTGGTGCACAACTTATTGGATGAGTCCCACGGGAACCCCAGGGAGTCCCTGTGACATGACCAGGTCGTCACTATGGCTACAAACATAGGCACACTCCCTCCACTGCGACTCGCGTTGCTTAAGCAGGTCAAAACTTTGGAACCAGAAAAAACCTCGGTAAAAGTCCTTACTTTGCTGGGTGAGCAACAGACACTTGGATCATTAAAGTGCAAATGATAACCTCTTTGCCCCAAGCTCTCTTAAATCACCTGAAGATTTTTCAGGTACACCTGCTGCCATACGAGGATCAGCTGCTTAACCTGCCGACAGTTCGTGTAACAGTCCCCTGTCATTGGTTGATAACTCTGCCGAACGTAAGACGGATGAACACACGCCGAGAGAGGATTGCTATGAAGCGATCTCAACTAAGAGGCTATTGTCGGGGGAGAGATAGGTCATAGTGTGTTTTTGTTGTTTTTGATAAATGTGGAATAGTACAATAACACTTGGACAGTGGACTTGGGCGTCGTAAACCAGTTACTAACAGGGGAATGACCTGCACAGGGGAAATTCCCCTGATAGTCATGCCTTAAATCAAGCTAAAATCATGTCTAAAACCCTCTGGTATATTCTTTATAATTTTAGCCAAGTGGGGACTTGAAGGTGTGTGAGTGTTTAATTCCATACTCAGCACTGATCCTGTAGGCTGGAGCAGGTATTTTAACAACCCATTCACACATGTCGTTTTTTGAACACTCCTCCATTGTGTAAATGACTTGCAGCCTGTAGACGGGTCATTAGGAAGGCTACTTTGTGAAGAAACCTGTCTCTTGAAACGTTATTTTTTGATTATGTTAATGTTACAAAATATAATTGCTTAACTTTAGTGGATACTTTAAGTTTTAGTTTGGGCACTGTAATAATTTAAAGGGCTGCAGAGGGCAGGAGAGTAATACATATTTTAGAATCTAAAAGAAGGGAAAACAATATAAAAACTACCAGGATAAAATTTGAATAGTCAAAAAATAGTCTGCAGAAAAATCCTTTATTTTAAGTTTTAGTTCATCACTAAAAACTAATTTGACATTCGACTTTACCTAGACCTTTAAACTTTTTCAGTTCCAAAATACTTGCCTGACTGTTTTTCACAAGCACTG